>NC_057711.1:28152544-28173381 GCF_004010195.1 Chiloscyllium plagiosum | reverse complement strand
CACCAACATCAGGCTCACTGGTCTATAGTTCCCTGGCTTGTCCTTACCACCCTTCGTAAACAGTGGCACCACATTAGCCAACCTCCAGTTTTCTGGCACCTCACCTGTGACTATCGATGATACAAATATCTCAGCAAGAGGCCCAGCAATTACTTCCATAGCTTCCCACAGAGTTCTTGGGTACTTGATCAGATCCTGGGTATTTATCGATCTTTACGCATTTCAAGACATCCAGCACTGCCTCCTCTGTAATATGGACATTTTGCAAGATGTCACCATCTATTTCGCTACTTTCTATATCTTCCATATCCTTTTCCACAGTAAATACTGACGCAAAATATTCATTCAATATCTCCCCCATTTTCTGTGGCTCCACATATGCTTCCTCCTTTTTCTTAACCCTCAATTTCTTTAGTCATCCAGCATTCCCTATACCTACCAGCCTTTCCTTTCACCCTAACAGGAGTATACTTTCTCTGGATTCTTGTTATCTCATTTCTGAAGGCTTCCCATTTTCCAGCCGTCCCTTTACCTACGAACATCTGCCCCCAATCAGCTTTCAAAAGTTCTTGCCTAATACCATTTAAATTGGCCTTTCTCCAATTTAGAACTTGAACTTTTAGATCTGGTCTATCCTTTTCCATCATTATTTTAAACCTAACAGAATTATGGTCGCTGGTCTCAATTTCCCTCTGACTATTAGAGGGTCTATAATACAATCCCAATAAGGTGATCATCCCTTTCTTATTTCTCAGTTCCACCCAAATAACTTCCCTGGATGTATTTCCGGGAATATCCTCCATGAGCACAGCTGTAATGCTATGCCTTATCAAAAATGTCACTCCCCCTCCTCTCTCACCTCCCTTTCTATCCTTCCTGTAGCATTTGTATCCTGGAACATTAAACTGCCAGTCCTGCCCATCCCTGAGCCATGTTTCTGTAATTGCTATGAAATCCCAGTCCCATGTTCCTAACCATGCCCTGAGTTCATCTGCCTTCCGTGCTAGGCCCCTTGCATTGAAATAAATGCAGTTTAATTTATTAGTCCCTGGCTGGCCTGACTGTTTGACTCGCTTCTGTTCTCAACTGTTCCAGTCTCAGATTGACCTCTTTCTTCACTATCTCCCTGGGTCCCACTCACTAGCTCGTAGCACTGGGAGTAATCCAGATATTATTACTCTCGCGGACCTCCTTTTTAAATTTCTGCCTAACTCCCTGTAATCTCCATCATAATAGCTTCCTATATTGTTGGTTCCAATGTGGACAATGATCTCTTGCTGGCCCCTCTCCCCCGTGAGAACATTCTGCACCCTCTCTGAGACATCCTTGATCCTGGCAACACACCATTCTGCTTTTTCGCTGCTGGCCACAGAAATGTCTGTTTGTACCTCGGACTACAGAATCCCCGAACACAATTGATCTCTTGGAACCCGACGTACCCCTCGTTGCATTAGAGCCAGTCTTAATACCAGAAACGTGGCTGTTCGTGCTACATTCCCCGAGAATCCATCACCCCCTACATTTTCCAAAACAGCATACCTATTTGAAATGGATATATCCACAAAAGACTCCTGCACTAGCTGCCTATCTCTCTTACCTTTCCTGGAGTTAACCCATCTATGTGACTGTATCTGAGACTTTCCCCCCTTTCTATAACTGCCATCCATCACTTACTGTTGCTGTTGCAAATTACTCATTGCTACTAACTGTCTCTCGAACCGATCCATTCAATCTGATACGATTCACAGCCAACAGCATTTATGGCAGATATAATCCGCAGTAACCCTTAAACTCTCTTTAAACTCCCACATCTGACAAGAAGTACATATCACTCTATTAAAGGCCATTTTTGCTCCTTCACAATCTACAGATCCAGAAAATAACACCGTCTTATTCCTCTATAAACACTGCCCCAGTTTAAATTAATAGTTATGGCTTATATTTTAAGTTTAATCAAGAGACATATCTCCAAAAACATATCATCAAGAAAGAACCTACTCTACTCATTACTGCAGATTCTCTGTAGGCTGCACTTAAAACAAGGATTAACTTATCTGATTCTGTGCTGTGAACCTCACCCAACAGTTCCTCCAAGATGAGTTGTGAATTTCACTGTTTGTTAATTTTCCCAGATGCACTCTGCTATCCAGCAATACATGAATTCAAACAGCAAAGGCAGTTCTTCTCCCTTTTAAAACTGCTGTTGTTTTGACTTTTTTTCCCAAAGTTCCTAAACAATGCAACAGCATATAAAACAGTAATTGCTGCTCCTGGAATTCGAGGAAATCACCTCCAGCACCTAAAATACCTCAAAAAAGGAGCAGCTGCTACAGCCAGAAATTTTTCCCGTACTCCATCTTGGATTTCCCAGAATCCTCATCACATCTTTTATAAAATACTCTGCATGCAAAATAATGAGGTTTCAACAGATGTTCATGATTTATGTGCAAACCAGTTTTAAATGCAGAAGTTCTACTTTTGCATGAATCCATCTCATGAATTGCAACAAATCTTCTGAGTGTCTTGGTGTTAAGCAGACAGTTGCTTCCCAGAGATGCGCTCTGTATGTTTGCTGCCATTTTGTTGGGTTGAGACGTTGGACAGGTATCTTACTTCACAGTATCTCCAGTGGCAAATGACAGAATTTGGAACTTCACTGCCCATGTCCCTTGCATTTATTGCTTTGTGAAAAATAACACACCATTTCAGCTTCCCTGAATGAAACCTCATGTTCGTTTTTGTCTAATGCTTTCACAACCATAGGTTCTGAACTCCTCTATGCAATGTTGAAAGCTAAATTGAAAACAGAGCTCAGTTACCTATAAATAAGACAATAAACAATATTGAGAAGAGAAGATAAGGAGGATGCAGATATGTATGTTTAGGTGAAATGAGTGGGCAAAAATCTCGCTGATGGAATATAATATGGAAGAATGTGAAGTTGTTTACTTTGGCATGAAGAACAAAAAAGTGGAATCTTACTTGAACCAAAATGACTGTGGAATACCCAGGTACGGAGGAAACCACGTATTCTCGAAATATGCCTGAGTCACAAAAGATTTTTTTTTTGTTACTCAGCAGGTTAACCTGCAGGTACGACAAGTAACTAAGAAGGCGAATAGAATGCCTTTCTTTACTATGAGAGGAATTGAACATAAAAGTGAGGATAGTATCTCACTTGGCCAGATTGCTGTACAGTGTGCAGTTTTGTTTTCTATCTTTAAGGATAGAGTTTTTAAGGGTGAGCCCAGAACTCGAGGAGATGTTTAAAGTTAAGGGTTGCCCTCTTAGGACAGAGACGGGGAGAATTTTTTTTCTCTGTTAGAGTTGAATAACACTGGGACTCTGCAAGGGTATCTGAAGGATAGATTCTTGTTAGGCGAGGGACTGAAAGGTTATTATGGTACAGGTAGGAATGTAGATTTCCAAACACTAATCAGCCATGATCTTATTGAATGATGGAACAGGCTTGAGAGATCAAATAGCTTCTTTCTGCCATCAAATTTGTATGTTTGTCTAATGATTGCATGAGATTGCACTTGAGTAAAATCATTGAAATTTACAATAACCCTGTTTTGTTTTTCAGAATTGAAATACCCCATTCCCTCAACACAAAATTTACCACCATCACTGGCACTTTTTATGTAATTGAACGAAAATATTTTTACATTTCGGAAAATACAACAATATCAATAACAACAGTAGAACAGAGAAGTAGAATGTACCAGAATACAACATCCATCACATTGATACCTAAAGATTCAGGTAATGAACCTGAATTTCTGGTAAGCACCTCATTCATGTTTCAGTTTCTTGAACTGTTTTCTCCAAAAGGACCTGGTCATAAGACATGAATTCCTGTTTCGAAATGTGTATCAAAGTGCAAGGAAAAATGTAGTCAGTGGATGAAAAACAAGCATACAGGTCAAGTCTCAAAGCTTTTCAAAATAGTATTCAAGAGCTTTTTTTTGCTGCATTATCATGTCACATGATTAACACAGTTGTTTCTATAGTAAGGTTAGTACCAATTGTGTTTTCAACAATTCACTATAGGATTTCAATAAAGGTCTTTCTTAAGGCTGAGAATATTTTTTTCCAATAAACTGCTAAAATGTCTTAACTAAAACCCTTGGAACAAATTTAGCTTTTCAAGGGTTTACGCACTTATACTGGAAGTTGGAAATTTACACCATTTGTGCAAAAAATGTAATTCTAAGGCCAGTTTATGATCATTTGGTAAGTTCCAAATACTCCTGAAGTAGACCTTATTTTAAGAAGCATTGTACCTCATGTACCAATTCAGGAAGCCAGCATAGTTAGTTTTTTGACTGGCAAAAGTCCCCATTACCAAGTGCCCATCTTCTATACGGTGCAGCTTATTAATGGCTAATTTAATGTCAAGATCTTCACAGGACAGTGTCACAGAGTAAGTGCACTGTTGTAGGAGGCTGATGCTCCAATTGTGTTCCTTTTTGCCATCTCACACAGTTGTCTCACAACAGATTCTTGCCCTTTCAGATCTTACCAAAGACAGCTCTATGTGTATCTTTGGCCTTAAACATGGTTGCACCCTCTTTACTTACCATAGAATCCCTAAAGTGTGGAGCCAGGCCATTCAGCCCATCAAGTCTACACCAACCCTCCTGAGAGCATCCCACCCAGACCCAGCCTTGTACTCTATCCCTGTAATCCTGCATTTCCCATGGCTAATTCACTTAGCCTGCATATCCCTGCATACTGTGGGCATTTTTGCTTGGCCAATCAACCTAACCTGCATATGTTTGGACTGCGGGTGGAAACCAGAGCACCCAGAGAAAACCCACACAGATTAGGGAAGAAATTGTAAATTCCACACGGATGGTCACCCGAGGATGGAATTGAATCCAGATCCCTGGTCCTGTGAGGCAGCAGTGCTAACCACTGAGCTAACCTGCTGCTCAGTCAGATCTTCAGTCATATGACACATGTCCAGTGTAACTTGCTGCTGTCACAAACGTGTTAGGTTTTAAGATCTGGTGTATTTTTAATTTAATATTGGTGGCATTCTGTCATTCTATCATTCTTCTTATAAAAGTATGCTATATCTGTTTCTTTGTCCTCATTAAGTTACATTTCTTAGCCCTATTAGCAAATGCTCTTATACTAGACACTTTATGTCCTCTTTTCCATGTCCCATGATGTTTGTTCCCCTCTAAAGAGGGATTTTTACTCCATCATAATTAGTAGAAAGATATGTGATAAACCTCTTCATTTTTCCTGGATATTTGGTTTCATACATTCATCCCGGCCTCTTTCTCTTTCTGTTTTTCTCTCCTGATCTTGAATGCGCTCTCCCTGTTTAGAAATGTGTAATTAGGCTAACGTTTGTGATTGCCAAGGCTTCTTCAGCAGCACTATCAAAATACATGACCTCCCATATTTGAAATGACCAAGTCAGGAAGAGCATGTGAATGCCATCATCTGCAAATTCCCCTCCATGCAACACATCTTCCTCATAAAGACTGGCCAGGCCTGCAATACCCACATTGCATGAATGTATTTTTAAAAATCTTCGATATTTCTTCTTCTTCGCATTGTAGTGTTTCTAGAAGAAGACCACATCCAACAACTCAAAGAAAACTAGGAATGAGAACTAAATGCCTACATTGCTAATGATTCCCATATCCCCTGAATGAATTTAAAAAAACACTCTGAGTTCTAACCCTCTAGCAATATGCTGTATATAGTGTTCACCTCTGTGCACCATTAGCCTGAGTGCTTTAATGAGCTATCTGCCACTATCCCTTACTTTTGCTCCCATTGTCTATTAATTTCCATTGCATAATGTTGATTATTATTCCTGCTATTATTCCTTTAGTCTACCTTGATCCTATTGGTTTACTGTGAGACTTTTATGATGAATAAATTAAATAGGTTTGTCTCCTTAATACAATAATAGCTGTGGAAAGAGTCTACAATTGCACAATACACGAAATATGTTTTACATCGCAACTTTCCATTTTTATCTCTTTCCTATGCAACTGTGCCACTTTTTTTAACTCCAAGCAACAAGTATCTTCTAACTGCCCAGCAAATGTTATTCAAATATTAATTTCATTGCAAAAATAAACAGTGTAATCGCATTCCTGAAAACATGACAGCATTATAGGAGCAAATTACTGCAAATGCTAGAATCTGTACTGAAAATAAAAACTGCTGGAGATCCCAGTGGGTCAGACACCATCCATGGAGAGAGAGAGAGAGAGAGCAAGTTAACGTTTCGAGTCTCGGTGACTCTTAATCAGAGCTAACCCGCTGTGATTTCCAGCATTTTTTTGTTTACAACATGACAGTATTATTGGTTTACCTCCTGGTAGAACAGATGAGCAAGGATTAGAATGTTAATAATTATATATTGCACCAACTCTGCAGATCTTGCAAAATGAATGTTATGAATGTAAAATTGAGCCAAATCATGAGGATTATCAGAGAAGCTGATGCTTTTTTTTTATCATGAAGAACAATGCAGTCTCTGTACTGTTCAGGAGGCCACATTTGGGAAGGATAAATGCATGACAAATTTGCATTATTGCAATTTAATTGGTGTATTTTGATTGTTTCAGAAAAACCTGCAACACCTTCTGACATAAAGTACACAAAACATGAAGGGCAGTTAAATCTGACATGGAGTACTTCAAAGGAACTGGAGTATGAGTTAGCTTACAGGAAGGCTGGAACTTGCAACTGGCTTTCAGTAAGTAAAGCAAATCTTTGGAACTACGTGTTGATATTTATTCATAAACCAAATATCTTTCAATAACAAATAGAAATAATAAATCCAGGAATACTGAAAAGCTGCAGTCACATGTGAAAGAGTTGGAAAAGGAGAGCACATGGTTCAATACCTGTATTCATAATACACTTCATTAGTCTTAAAATTCTCTCATAGCATCTTCCATTTAAATTCAAATTTGGAAGACTGAAAGAAGCTGCAAACACTGTTAAGATGAAATCTCAATCTATTTTTGGGTAACATGCCTAGGAAGGAATGTTGACAAGGACACCTGGAAAACTACCTTCTCTTCTACAATTGGTGTTATGAGGAATTTTAAAAGGCACTTATTCAATTCAGCAGGCAGCTGGGGTCTTCGTTTAACATGTAAATTGAAGCAAGTGAACTGAGAATGCATGTATTTGGATTATGAGCTCACTCTGGCAGATACAGAATTTGAAACAACATTTCCACCAATAAGACAACATGCTACCAACAAATGGGGAAAGATCAATTGTCCCAGCAAAGATGAATGTATAAGCAGCAATTTAGCCATGGATTGCAAAAAAGGGCCAATAAACTAGCCCAACCTCCTGATTTTTAACTGAAGTCAGTAGAACTGTAAATTAGGTAATGGGGAGACATTCCTAATCACCTACTTCTACACTTGAAAATTACCCTTTTTTTTCCCAAATGATATTGATTTTTCTATCCATCATTGCTAATATTGGGATAAATTGCATTACTTTGTAGTCTATCAAGTTGAAACATTAAGATTAACTATTTTGAAAGGAAACCACAAACAGAGTGCTAGAGAAACTCAGCATCTGAGGACAGAGAAGACAGTGGGTGTGTCCGTTCTTCAGAACATGATTAGAAACATTAACTTTATTTTCTCTGCAGAGATGCTGGCAGACCTGCTGAGTTTCTCTAACAATTTTGGTTTTGGTGTTTGTTTCAGATCCAACAAATGTAGCTATTTTTTAAATTTTACAGTTAAAGCACGCTGACTCATTATTTAGTAAATTATTTCCAACTGTCTTTGTTTAATTTTATTAAGGTGAACACTGAAAAAGATGTGCCCAAAATGGGCGCAGCAGAGGTTTCATCTGCTGGCCTGTGGTGCAAGCTATGGTTTACTTCGTTTGGGGCTCATTTAATTGTCACCAGTAAAACACAGCTCCAAGGGATGGGGTATCGGGAGAATATTGGAAAATTCAGTTGTATGGAGCACAACAAGTTGCATACTTCACATGTTCTGAATTGAAACTTGTACTCCAGTATTGTGGCACACTGAAGTTGAAAGCTCCAGATACAAGCCACACTTCAGGACTTGATGGCCAACAAAGGTGTATTCAGACTTAGCTAAACAGGTTAAGTATCAACCTACAAATCCTTCCAATAGCAAGTAGTGAGAGCTGGAAATTCCCAATAGATCTTCAGCTGTAACATACATGTAACAATACAGGTTACTACTGCAATGCATGCTCCCAAGTAAACAGGAACACATCACACCAGTACTGAAGCCTAGAAAGTTAATTCCAGAAGGGGTATTTTTTCAGATCAGTGACTGAATAAATTGTATGGAAAGGACTTCTCAGTCTCTCCTTACACCACTAAACTTGGACGTAATGTTTCCAGCAATTTAAATTGTTCTCCCAACCAGCCTCCATGATTAAAACAGCAGTATTGCTATTGTAATTGCTGCTGTGAGAAATGATCATTTTGCCAGATAGATGGTTAACATGGAGGTAAAGATATGTAGCATGTAGAGGTGAGTTTTCTTTGTTGGCTAAGAGTGAAGAGTGGGTTCAACTTTCTGAGAGAAATTATACTTTAAACCTATAATTTGTAATATTATAAGTATGTCATATGATCAGCTCTGAGTATGTACAGGTGAGACATGAACCAGAATGGAAGTGACACATTTTGAGGTCGAAATGACATTGTGAACCATACAAGTGAAAACTTGAATATGTTTATTGAACCTTTCCCAGCATTGAGATGTGTTATAACCTTAAAAGTGCTTGTAACTCTCATCTGTGCAAACAGCATGCAGGAGAGACTTGGCAATATGCTATGATTCAATATTTGTTTTTCCTTTTTTAGCAAATGCTTCAATAACAACAACAAAACAATATCTGTTTGACCTGAATAGTTGCAAGTAGACTCACAATGGTAGATTACTATTACACTGCAATCCTTTCAAGCTTGAACACATGATTTGAATCGCTATGCGATACACTATTTAAGCAGAAGCATGGTGCTATTATATTATGTAATATGAATTGCAGCATTAATTATTAATTCATTATGTGGTAGAAGAGATTATCAAATAAACATACAACAGCCCTTTTCTATGAATTACATGTAAATAATGCTTAGAAATTGTGTTCCATCCTCCAATTCCATCACTCTCTTCCCTCAAGGGGTGATTTAGATTTAGATTAGATTACAGTGTGGAAACAGGCCCTTTGGCCCAACAAGTCCACACCGACCCGCCGAAGCGAAACCCACCCATACCCCTACATTTACCCCTTACCTAACACGACGGGCAATTTAGTATGGCCAATTCACCTGACCCTGCACATCTTTGGACTGTGGGAGGAAACCGGAGCCGCCCACGGCATGGTGGCATGGTGGCTCAGTGGTTAGCACTGCACCAGGGACCTGGGTTCAATTCCCGCCTCGAGTGGAGTTTGGACATTTTCCCCATGTCTGCACGGGTTTCCTCCAGGTGCTCCAGTTTCCTCTCACAATTCAAACATGTACAGGTTAGGTGGATTGGCCATGCTAACTTGCCCGAAGTGTTCAGGGATGTGTGGGTTAGGTGCATTAGTCAGGGGTAAATGTAGAGTAATGGAATAGGGGAATGGATCTGGGTGGGTTACTCTTTGGAGGATCAGTGTGGACTTGTTGGGCCAAAGGGCCTGTTTCCACACTGTAGGGAATCTATGAGAACCACCAGTACCAACACCATTCTTCCCCTGAAGAAGTTGCCACAGATAGCTGCATGGACAGGAAAAGGGACAGAAGAAAGGAATGTGTCTCTGCAGCTTGTGTTGAATGAAACAGACTGTGGTAATGGACCCAGATATGAAGGGAGATAGTTATTCAGGCCACTATTTCTCCTTCTTTAAATCTTGCTCCCAGGTACTTAGCCTCAAACTATAGCACCTGCCTTTTTCTGCTCTGTCCCTTTAAAGACCTTTTCTGTATATAAGTACATACTAATTTGGAGTTGGAATAGGGCCCAAAGTTTGCTGCACCAGTCGATACACTCATAGCCTCAAGTGCACTTTCCTGCCTTTGCCTGACACCCTTTAACTCACTCATTAATCAAGAATCTGTCTATACAATACTGCGGATGCTGGAAATCTGAAACAAGCATAGAGAATGCTGAAGAAGCTCAGCAGATCTAGCAGAATCTGTGGAGAGAGAAACAGAGTTAATGTTTCAATTCTGGGATGACTGTCCTTCAGAACTCAAGTTCAGTTCAACCCAAGTCTGAAGAAGTCATATTGTTTAACTCTGTTTCTCTCTCCACAGATACTGCCTAACCTGCTGAGAATCTGTCTACATCCACCTTAAAAGTATTCAAAGTAGAATCCCTGAAGTACAGATAGAGGCCTTTTAAGCCCAATTGGTCTGTACTGTCCTTCTGAACAGTATCCCACCCTATCACCATAACCCCACATGGGGTTTTACCCCATGGTAAATTACTTAACCTGGACATCCCAGGACACTATGGGGCAATTTAGTAAGGGCAATCCCCCTAACCTGCATATTTTTGAACTTTGCAGACATACAGTTAAAGAGATGTATAGGGCAGGAACAGCCCATGTGGTCCATTTTTGAATATAATTCTATTAATGTTGGCCCATAGGTTCTCATGGATACCCAATTCTGATTTGCTAGATCTGTTCCAAATCTGTCCCACTTAGCATGGTGATAGTGCCACACAACACAATGGAGAATACCCACAATGTGAACATAGGACTTTGTCTCCTGAAGAATTGGGCAGTTGTCATTCTTACTAATACAGTCCTGGAAAGATGCATTTGTGACAGGTAGGTTGGTGAGGACAAGGACAAGGGTATTTTCATTCTTGTGGCAAATGCCACAATCTAGTTTACCAACTACATCCTTTAGGGCTTGACCAGCCTCAGTCAATAGTAGTGCTCCCAAGCCATTCTCAGTTATGGACACAGAGTATATTCTGCACTCTTTGGCCCCACTTTTTTTGCTTTTCCCAACTGCTGTTCAACATGGAGGAGTACTGATTTATCAACCAAGGTGTTAATTAGCAAGAGATTTCCTTTTCTGCAGTTGACCTGATGCCATGTGGTCTTATGGGGTCTGGTGTTAATGTGAGGACTCTGAGGGCAACAACTTCTGGACTACATACAACTGTTTATTTTGAACTAGTGAATACTTCAATACTTAAGTTCCTTACTTAACCTCATCTCAGATAGATTGTAATATCTTCCCACGATGGAGATTGGGTAAGTTGACTGTTAGGTGTGAGAGAAAAGAGGTAGGATGTAAAAGATTGGGACGAATTGACACTGAGTTGGCATTGGAGCTATAAAGGGCTATGTAGTGTAAGCACAGAGGTGTAGGTTGGTATGGAGGGTATAAGGGTCATTGGCTCTGGGTGGAAAGCATACGTTGACATAATTAGATTAGATTAGATTAGATTAGATTAGTGCAAACTCCACACAGAGAGTCGCCTGAGGCGGGAATTGAACCCGGGTCTCTGGCGCTGTGAAGCAGCAGTGCTAACCACTGTGCTACCGTGCCGCCCACGAATTGTTGTCGGAGAGTTGTGTATGAGTGTGACAAGGATTGAGAGGTGAGGGTTGAAAGGTCAACAGGGTGGTTTTTAAATTTCTATTTCACATTTTTGACAAAGCCCCCTGCACAAAGGTAGGTTTTTCAGTACCTGGCAGCCCCTGCACTTTTACAAGAATTGCTCAGCCTCATACAAAACTATCCTCATCCCTATCCACCGCTCCTTCCCAATATCCAGATTGAAAATTCCAAGTTCAAGGGCACTTTCTCCCCAGTATAATCTCATAGCAGCATTTTCTTTAACAGGTAACTTCAAAATTATCTGAGTCTGTGAACATAGGACATGTTCACTACAAGCAGTACTCAGATCTGATAAACACGCCCACAATTGCTGCTGACAGTGTATTGAACAATGAGGTGAAAATTACAGGCCTTGATATCGAGGCTGCAAATAACAACGTGGCATCAAGCAGTTGCCTTTGCAAAATCAGAGTCAGTGGATATCAGAGGGCAAACTCTCTATTGGCTGGAGTCTTGCTTGGCACACAGGAAGGTAGTTGTGATTGTTGGAAGTCATTCATCTCAGCTCCAGGAGGTCACTGCAGGAGTTCCTCGGGGAGTGTCCTAGGCCCATTTTCAGCTGCTTCATCAATGACCTTCTCTCCATGATAAGATCAGATGTCGGGGTCTTCCCTGATTATCGCACAATGTTTAGCATCATTCATGACTTCCCAGACACTGAGGAAGTCTGACTGGATCTGGACAATACTCAAGCTTCGCCACATAATGCCAGGCAATGACCATCTCCAATAAGAGACAATCTAACCTCTGCTCCTTGTCATTCCATGTTACCATCACTGAATCCTCCACTATCAATATCCTTAGGGTTACCATTGACCAGAAATTAAACTGGATTTAGTATATAAACAGAGTGACTACAGCAGCAGATCAGAGGCTAGGAATACTGAAGCGAGTAGCTCACCTCTTGACTACTCAAAGCTTGTCCATCATCTACAAGAGGAAAGTTAGAAGTGTGATGGAATACCCCCCTACTTGCGTGGATGAGTGCAGTTCCAACAACACTCAAGAAGCTAAATACCATATGAACAGGGCCTCGAACCTGTTCCAGCATTCATGTGTGATCTGTGGCTTAACTCTATATCGGCTTTGGCCTATTTTCCAAAAATACCTTTTGCTTAACAAAACATTATCATCTCAGAGTTAAAATTAAAAGTGATCAGATATCCACTGCCATTTGTTGAAGAGAGAGAAAGTAGCCTGCTTTATTGGCACCACCTCCACTAACATTCACTGCCTCCTTCACTGACTCTCAGGAACAGCAGTATGTACCATCAACACGATGCACTGTAAAAATTCACCCAAGATCCTCAGACGACATATCCACACCCACTTCTATTTATAAGGACAAGGACAGCAGATACATGGGAATAATACCAGCAATTTCCCCTCGAAATCATGCACCATCCTGATGTGGAAATATATTATTGTACTTTCACTGTCACTAGGTCAAAATCTTGGAATTCCCTTCCCCATGGCCTTGAAGGTCAACCTCCAGCACATGGACTGCAGTGGTTCAAAAAGGCAGCCCAAAGGTAGTAGGGATGGGCAATAAATGCTGGTCTGGTCAGCGACACCACATCCCACCAGTGAATTATTTTTAAAAGACTTGATTTTCACCGGGCCATTTATCGTCTTCTCCACAAGTGGAAGAAAGGACCATAAAACACATATTGTAAATTAGGCAAAAGTTCACAAGAATGGTCAGAAAGTAAGCTGGTCACACCAGGCATCGAGCTCAGTGCTGACGTTTCTGGGTGAGTCCTGCAAGATAACATAACATGCAAAATAACTGGCAGAAGAGAGTGAATGGGAGGCTGGACTTGAAACATTAGAATTTCCTTCCCCAGGTCCCCTTGGAGATCTTAGTATATAGTTGCCGCAGATACCTGAGGAGGAGGAAACAAATTGACCTGTTTCGATTCCTGCTACATTTCCACTGTGGAGTCAGGTTTGTCTCAACATGGTTGCTCGACTGTAGTTCTAGTCCACCATAAAGACCATATTAAAAGCAGATAAAGGAGGGATGTGAAGTGGCTAACAGCTATGTCTGACTGAGATACCACATTTCACACATGTACAAAACTTCCTTCAGTTCTTTACACTATAAGCAACAATGTATGCACAACTGAGAGTTCAAAACCACAGAAAGTCAAGCTGTTTGTCTTAATACTAATTACAGTAATGGCATAAGTAGTGCTGTACATCCGAAAACTCTTTAGTTTGTCTCTGATGATCTGTCATTGGTTGTCCTCAGAACTGGTTGGTATATGTTTTTTTTTCACAGGTCTGACTGATTGTTCATTCATTCCTTTGGGGAACAGGTATTGAGTTGTTAGCTTTAAAAAGATACATGATTAAAGAAGATTGGGAATATGCTGAATTTAGCTATACCTCAGAGTGTATTATTGAAATTTTTGCCCTAAGGTAATCACCGCTCCTCCATTTAAGAATCTAGTCATATGCACCTGACTTCGGAACAATTTGATTGACAACATCGGCAGATAATTAATGCTGACTAAACAATTCAGTTCAGCTAATTCACTCACTACTTCTCATGTGATGTCTCAAAGTTTCTTATGCAATTACAGGATTTTCATCTGCACTCTTTCTTCTGGAAATTCATGCCAAATGTTGATTTGTTTTTGAATCTGTAGAAAAACTCCCTGATAGCAGTCACAGCCATTATAAGTTGATATTTGTATTTCTTCACCTTCTCAACTGCTTTTACATTTTCATATAAAGTCACGGAGTCATAGAAATGCACAGCATGGAAACAGACCCTTCTGTCCAATCCGCCCATGCCGGCCAGATATCCTAAATTAACCTCGTCCCATTTCCACCTCTAGGCCCACATCCCTCTAAACCGATCCTATTCATATACCCATCCAGATGCCTCTTAAATGCTGTAGTTGTACCAGCTTCGATCCCTCCCTCTGGCAGCTTTATTCCATACATACACCACCCTTTGCATGAAAAAGTGGCCCCTTCGGTCTCTTTTAAATATTTCCCCTGTCACCTTAAACCTATGCCCTCCAGTTCTGGACTCTTTTACCCGAGGGAAAAGACCTTGTCTGTTTATCCTATGCGTACCCTTCATGGTTTTATAAACCTCTATAAGGTCACCCCTCAGGAAAAATAGCCCCAGCCTATTCAGCCTCTACCTATAGCTCAAATCTCCAACCCTGGCAACATCCTTGTAAATCTTTTTTGAATCCTTTCAAGTTTCACAACATCCTTTCGGTAAGAAGGAGCCAGAAATGAACATAATATTCCAAAACTGGTCAAACCAATGTCCTGTACAGACGCATCGTGACCTCCCAACTCCTATAGACAATGTTCTGACCAATAAAGGACAGCATACCAAATGCCTTCGTCACCATCCTAACTACCTGCAACTCGACTTTCAAGGAACAATAAATCTACACTCTAAGGTCTCTTTGTTCAGCAATACTCCCCAATACTTAATATACTACTAAGTTATAAGTCCTGCACTGATTTGCCTTTCCAAAATGCAGCACCTCATAGTTATCTAAATTAAACTCTATCTGCCACTCTTCAGCTGATTAGCCAATCTGATCAAGATCCCATTGTAATCTGAGGTAACTTTCTTCGCTGTCCACTGCCCCTCCAATTTGGTGTCATTTGCAAACTTACTTACTATACCTCCTATGTTTACATCCAAATCCATTATATAAATGACAAAAAGTAGTGGATCCAGCACCGATCCTTGTGCTACACCACTAGTTGCAAGCATTCAGTCTGAAAAGCAACACTCAATCACCACCCTTTGCCTTCTACCTTTGAGCCAGTTCTGTATCCAAATGGCTAGCTCTCCTTGGATTCCATGTGATCTAACATTACTAACCAGTCTCCCATGGGGAACCTTGTTGAACACCTTACTGAAGTCCATATAGATCATGTTCATCACTGTGCCCTCATCAATCCTCTGTTACTTCTTCAAAAAACTTAATCATTTTAGTGAGATGTGATTTCCCACGCACAAAGTCATGTTGACTATCCCTAATACATGTACATCCTGTCCCTCAGGATTCCCACCAAAAACCTGCCCACCACCTATGTCAGGCTCACTGGTCTATAGTTCCTTGTATCTTCCTTACCACCTTTCGTAAATAGTGGCACCACATTATTGTGACTGTTGATGATCCAAATATATCAGCAAGGGGCCAAACAATCAATTCCCTAGCTTCCCACAGACTTCTAGTGTACCTCTGATCAGGTCCTGGGGATTTATCCACCTTTATATGTTTCAAGACATCCAGCAGCTCCCCCTCTGTAACATAAATATTTTTCAAGATGTCACCATTTCTTTCCCTACATTCTTTATTTTCCATGTCCTTCACCACAGTAAACACTGATACAAAATACTGGCTTAGTATCCCTCCCATTTCCTGCGGTTCCACACATAGGCTGCCTTGCTAATCTTGGAAGGGTTGTTTAGATTAGATTAGATTACTTACAGTGTGGAAACAGGCCCTTCAGCCTAATAAGTCCACACCGACCCGCCGAAGCGCGAACCCACCCATTCCCCTACATTTACCCCTTTACCTAACACTACGGGCAATTTAGCATGGCCAATTCACCTGACCTGCACATCTTTGGACTGTGGGAGGAAACCGGAGCACCTGGAGGAAACCCACGCAGACACGGGAGAATGTGCAAACTCCACACAGACAGTCGCCTGAGTTGGGAATTGAACCCGGGTCTCTGGCACTGTGAGGCAGCAGTGCTAACCACTATGCCACCGTGCCGCCCACAACTCGACTCCCTAGATACCCTTTTGTCCATAATGTACGTATAAAACCCCTTTGAAGTCTCCTTAACCCTATTTGCCAAAGCTATCTCAAGTCTCCTTTTTGCCCTCCTGATTTCCCTCTTAAGATACCCCTACTACCTTTATACGCTTCTTAGGATTCACTCAATCTCTGCTGTCTATACCTAACATTTGCTATCTTCTTTTCCTTATACAATCCATCAGGTTATTTGTCAGATGCTTCCTGGAAAGTGTAACTTTCTCCTGAAATTTATAGTCGGAACATACCTGAGGCTCTATTTCAAACACTAGAATATCTTCTGTGATCAGGATTAAACAGAATGTTCAAAGTACAGTTAACCAGACAACTGTGCACTTTGATCACAAATTTCACTGACTTCTCTGTCATACTGGCTTTTTTCGTTATGTGGATTGGTACTCTGCATTGTCTGTTTCTGTTGTATATAAGCATGAAAAAAAAATGAGCAGGATCAGACCATATGCACATCAAGGCTGCTCCATTGGTCAATACGATCATGGCTGATCTTAGGTTTCAACCCCACTTTTTCTTCATTAAATACACTCTGTTTTGAGACTTTGGTATCTACCATAAACTTCCTCTTTTTTTTTCCTAATCCAGTCTTGTACCTCCTTTGACATTTGTGGTTCTCTGTATTAGTTGGTCCCACCCTTCCCCCTTATGGGGACATGTTGGCTGTGCACTCTAACTGTTGTTCTTTTGAATGTCTCCCACTGTTCTGGATTTTCCTGCAAGTAGCTGCTCCCAGTTTGTGACAATGCGGCCCTTTTAATAAGGTTATGTTGTCCTTGGTTTTTTATCAAGAGGGGTCGTAAAGGCAGATGTGTCGGGAAATGGCTACTTCAAACAATGGCAGGTGTGTGGTCAGTGTGTGGTCCAAGTTCAGGTTATTTTCTAGTTTGGTTTAGTTTTAGCAAGGAGTCCAAAACTGCTGGGGACCTAGAGAAGCAGCTACAGTGAAAAGAGGTTCCATGTTTCAACAGATGTTTCTTGCCTGAATTTCTCTCTGAAACCTCTCCAGCCTGTAAGACCCTGTGTTTGAATTTACCTTTTTGCCAAGGTATGTGTTTGTGGGATGTTGTAGGGATTGGAAGCGCTCCTTTGTTAAGTTGCAATAGAATTAGTTGGGTTATCAAATAAGTTGTTATTTGAAATTCTGTGTTATTTTGTTCATGTTTCATCCATATTGCTTAAATAAATGCTGTTTTGTTTAAACCGGAGTGGTTTGACCAGCTGCATCACTCCTGGAATATCCACTGTACATCTGCCTAAAAAAAAACAAGAAGTTAGCGTCTGGACTACCTTCTTAAAAAGTTTTGAGGGGATCTGGCCTGGTCCACAACACAGTCCACTTTGGCCAGATCCTACCTTATAATCTTACAATTGGTGTATCTCTAGTTCAGAACCTTTATTTCCAGTCTTTGCTTTGTCCTTATCCAGCATTACTTTAAATATGATGGATCATCAAAATGTTCCCCCCACTGACACATTTGCCACTTGCCCAGCTCAAATCCCTAAAATTATGTCTAGCCCCAACCTGTCTTGTAGGACTTTCTATGTGCTGTCTTCAAATATTCTCCTGGTTCTGCCCTCTCTAAGCCTTTTCCACTTTGTCTATCCCAGATAATACTGGTGAGGTTGAAATGCCCTATTATTATTACCCTATTATTTTTACATTTCTTCGAAATTTGCCTATACATCAGTCTTTCTGTCTCTCTCTATTTGGGAGTGTATTGTCCATCCCCAGCAAAGCAGTTGCCCCATTTTGTTTTTAAGTTCTACCCATATGGCCTCATCTGAGAAACCTCCAAAGGTAACATCCCTCCAACATCAGTAATTGATTCCTTGACCAATATTGCAGAGCACTTTCACTTTTACATCACCCTACCATCGCTGATAAAAATTCTATACCCAGAATATTGCCACTCCTGTCCCTCCCTCAATAATGTCTCCTATACAGAAATTATATCATATCCTCATGTTTTAATCCACACCGTCCCCTTATTTACCTTGTCTTAACTTGATTACATTTGCACTGCCTCTAGGCAGACTTTGAGTATCACGTCCAACCAAACCATTACTTCATATCCCATCTCCCCTATTAAATTAGTCTAAACGCAAACAAACCACACGAGCAAAACCTTCCGTGAGGATGTTGATCCCATTCCAGTTCGGGTGCAATCTTCTGGACTTGTGCAGGTCCCATTTTCCCCAAGAATGAACCCAGTTTTATAGGAATCTAAAGCCCTCATTCCTGCTCCAATGTTTCAGCCACACATTTATCTGTTCTGACTGCCTGTTCCTATACTCACTAACATGTGGCATCAGGACTAATCTAGAGATTACAACCTTTGAGGTCTTAATTCTTAATTCTTAATCTGATAACTAGCTCCTTAAATTCTTGCTGCAGAACCTGATCCCTTTATACCTGTGCGGTTGGCCTGCAAGTTACAGCTCTGTGACTGACTGCTCGCCCTCCACTGTCAGAATACCCTGCAGCCGTTTACTGATATCCTTGACCCTGGCTCCAGGGAGACAGCGCATCATCCTGGAGTCACACCTGTTGCTGCTGAAGCACCCATCTGTCTGCCTCACTATTCAATCTCCTATTCCTATTGTTCCCCCTCTCCTTCTGTTCCCATTTGTGTAACTGGGCTCTTACTACACTGCTCAAAAGAACAATCATTATCAGAATCTCCTATTATTGTTATCCGAGGGATTACCATTTACCAGAAACTGAACTGGACTAAGCCATATAAATATTGTGGCTTCAAAAGCAGGTCAGGACTAGGAATCCTGCAGTGAGTAAGTTACCTCCTTCCCAAAGCCTGTCCACCACAAGGCACAAGCCAGGAGTGTGATGAAATATACTCTACTTGCCTGGATGAGTGCAACTGCAGCAGCATTCAAAAGGTTTGACACCATCCAGGACAAAGCAGCCTGTTTGATTAGCAGCACATCTATAAATGTCCACGCCCTCTCCTACTTAGGCTCAGTAGCAGCAGTCTGTACCATCTTCACTGCAGGAATTCACCAAAGATCCTTAGAGTGCACCCTCCAAACCCAAGATCCCCCCACCCCCACCCCATCTCGAAGAGCAAGGGAGGCAAGTGCATGGAAACACCACCATCTGTAAGTTCCCTCTAAACCAATCACCATCCTGACTTGGAAATAAAGACTCACTCAGCTAAAATCCTGAAATTTTCTTCCTTGTGCCCTTGTGAATCAACCTGCACATGGATTGCAACTATTCAACTTGGCAGTTCATCACCACCTTCTCAAGGGGTTCAGGAATGGCAAGAAATGTTAGCAATGTCAACTTCCCATGAGTAACTTAAAGAGAACTGACTGATGTGGATTATATATTCTAACCACCTACAACAAGGTCGTAGCGTGGACAGACCATGCTTGTGCAGGCAATAGTTTAGAATTTGACTAATTTGCTAAACTCATGAATCATTTTGTTTATTACTGGTTTCCTTTTACATACCCCATTGCTAAAAGGACTTTCTGCTGCTATAATCATAGTTGTTATGTTTATATTCTCACATTTCTCTCTAAATTCATCATTTACAAACTACTCCCATTATCAGTGAGAAATTTCATTAGCGGTCCAAGTGGAGTCCCTATTAACTTTTCCATTATTTTATCCAGAATTATTTTCTCACCTTTACTCTGTATTATTGTCAACTGACAAAATTGGTTGCCAACTCTACAATATGTAAAATGCAAGTCTTTTTTATCCTGTACCTTTAAACCAAAAGGCACTATTTCATTGAACTCTTCCACGAAAGGCAGACTTACTAAAGGCTATGAGAGTGTCCGTTGTTGATTTTAGGGGCTCATGATTGTAGTTTCCTAAAATAAGCAGCCAACGATTTGTAAAATTTTCTGATAGTTTATTGAGGAGCAGCACTTTAAATATGATACTTGATTTAATTGGGGAAAGTGTACAACCATGACAGGTCAGGGTGGGACACTGATATCAGAGGACAAACAGGATGTTGGCACCGTCTGTAATAGTTTCATTTATGTTGTGGGGTTAATATCCTGCTCTCTAGCCAAGGTTTAGGAAACTCTTCCCTGGGTCTTCCTCCTCCTCTCTGGTCCATCTTCCACCTGGAAAAGACAGCTCTCTGAGGACCACATGAGGAGAACTGCCAAATGAGAGCTGCCCAATGAGAAATCCCCCCAAAGACTCCTCAATGAGAAATCCCCTCTGCCCCAAGCACTTATCATTATATCACATTTCTATGGCATCAACGTGGATTTCACCAGTTTCCTCATTTCCCCTTCTCCAACCTCACCCCAGCTCCAACTCTCCAGCTCAGCACTGCCCTCATGACCTGTCCTATCTGCCTATCTTCCTTTCCAACTATCCACTCCACCCTCCTCTCTGA
>NC_057711.1:28146512-28152537 GCF_004010195.1 Chiloscyllium plagiosum | reverse complement strand
AGGGCTTTTGCCCGAAACATCGATTTTCCTACTCCTTGGATGCTGCCTGACCTGCTGTGCTTTTCCAGCACCACTCTAATCTAGACTCACATTTCTAGGGGCAGCCTGTCGAAAGTTGTAATAAGCTCAAAACGTTAATAATTTGTATGACTTTTTATGCATATTCATGTCTACCTCTAACAAATCCAAAGAACACCTTCCCTCTTCCAAAGGTCAATGTAGCACTCACATAAGGCAGATGACCTCTCTTGTGGACATCATAGTCATAGAGTCGTAGAGATATATAGCATGGAAACAGACCCTTCAGTCCAACCCGTCCATGCCGACCAGATAACCCAACCCAATCTAGTCCCACCTGCCAGCACCCGGCCCATATCCCTCCAAACCCACATCTTTAAAAGGTTGAGATCCTGCCCCTCACTGGTCTAAACTGTGCTGGGTTTCACTCACTTGGGTCACCAAAATCAGACATGACTGGAGGGAGCTGTTGTTTTATATGGATTTCTGCCTCCTCAAAACACATAAATGCAAAATGTGATCCACCCCTATTAGAATGGGATTTCTAATTTTCAGCCACCTCTGCAATTCCCTGCATGTGGAGAGGCTGTCTATCATCGCAAACACCCTTGTCTATGTCTGGCAATGAGTAATCACTCAAATTGGAATCATATAAAAACCTATTAAAAAGATGCTATACTCATAGATTTTGCAGAAAGAATGCAAACACTAATTATATCTATGTTTCAAAAGGTTCATTTCCAACCTTCTGGAACTCTACAAGGATTGGAACGACTGGCTGCTTACGAATTTCGGATGCGCTGCAAAATTAGACTTTGGAGTTCTTGGACTAAAATATACCATGTCCCTCCTGGTAAATACTGTGCTATATTAACTAAAGCAAAACATACAACTCCCATTCAAGGCTATGGATGAGGTTTAGTTGAAATTTTGGAAACTGCGATTGATAGGAGTTTGTTAGGTAAGAGTGCCAGAGGTATAGTGAAAATGCACATAAATGGACTGTAAAATAGGTTGATGTGTTCACTATTTATTCTGGCAGCATAAACATTAAGACCTTGTTATTACTGAGACAAGTACGATAAGATATATTCGCAGAGCAACAAAAACATGACATATAAGCACAAACTTTGCTATCGTTATGCTCATTGCAGCAGCTATTCAAGACATAGCTGATACCTTCATAACAAGAATTTTATGTAGCATGGTGTTAAACTGTTTCATCAAAATTTCCTTTCAAGGTACACACGTGCTTGATCATAAGTACATGCAAACTCACAAAACAGAGCAACAATTAGTGCATGGCAAGATCAAGTGACTCACTGAGCAGTTGCCATTCTATGTTCCCACTACTTATTGTGCCTCCCCAGAGCAAATAAACTTTACATCCAATGATTTTAATTTGGGGTCCACAGCTGGTACAGAAATCTTTCTGCAGAGAGAGATTAGTATAGACAGGCTTACTGTAAGCAGAAGCACCGAAGTGTTACATGGCTGAAGGAGACCATTTGGTCCATCATACCTGCACTAGCTTGTTAAAGGAGCATCATTACCCAATGCCAATCCCCTTTCTCCCCATAACCTTGCACATTACTTTTATCCAAACAATCATCCAATGCACACTTGAATGCCTCATTTGAATCTGCTTACACCACACTTCCCAAAATCATACAGTACAGAAAAGGCCCTTCAGCCCATCGAGCCTAAGTGAACCAAAAAACAACTTTAAATCTACACCAGTCCAACTTTCTAGCACTTGGTCCATAGCTTGAATATTAAGGCATTTCAAGTGCTCATCAAGTATTTTCTCTTAAAGGTTGTGAGGTTCCCCACACACATTACCCTCCCAACCAGTGCATCCCATATTCCCACTACTTCCTGGATGAAAAAATAATTCCTCCAATCTCCTCTAAACGGTCTACCTTTCATCTGAAAATTACGCCCCCTTGTTTTTATCCCTCCATCTGAGGGGAACAGCTCCTTTCTATCCAAGCTATCCATGCCCCTCATCATCTTACGCTACTACAGAAGTGGGCCACCAAAATTCCAAAATTACAAAAACAGAACCTAGAAATGTATATAGTCAAAAAGTTTTTAATAATTCATGACAATATCAGTCAAAAGGTAAAACAAATACACCTTTACATGATTGAGAAGTTTAATAATTAATATTATTATTGATTATCGTTGTTAGAAACCTGAGAGAAATTGTCATTGGCAACAGTTCACGACAGAATCACCATCTGTGTCAAATGACATTGGGAAGATGCCCAAACAAAACATTTTCCTTACAAACAGAAGCCAGACTGAAAACTTTCTTGAGGAACACAGAAACCTCAAAATATGTTACCAGCACAGAAAATGGTTGAAAAACAGCTATTGTTTCTGCTTTATTCCAGAGCTTATAGATAAGCCACAGGTTTATACGCCTGTGACTGAACTAATGCAGGAACCTGGGAAACGCCGCTTTACAATACGGTGGGAGGTATGTACATTACCTTGAACGCCTCTGAACAGACACTGACTCAATTGTTGTACAACATTATCATGTCCTTATTCTTTTTAGGTGTAGGTGATTGTAGTAATCCTAACTGTTAATGAGCTAAAATTTGAGTAATAATGGGAAATAAATTAATAGCGTATTCCAGAAAACTTTAATTAACAGACACGAAAAGAGAGTGTTACAATCCCCATAGAGACCAATATGCCAGAGGTTTTCATCTTGGAGTAACATTTAAGACAGAGATGAGGAGGTATTTCTTCTCTCAGAGGGTAATGAATCTGTGGAATTCTTTAGCGCAGAAGGCTGTCATAGAGTCATAGAGATGTACAGCATGGAAACAGACCCTTCATTCCAACCTGTCCATGCCGACCAGATATCCCAACCCAATCTAGTCCCATCTGCCAGCACCCAGCCAATATCCCTCCAAACCCTTCCTATTCATATACCCATCCAGATGCTTCTTAAATGTTGCAATTGTACCAGTCTCCACCACTTCCTCTGGCAACTCATTCCATACACGTACCACCCTCTGTGTGAAAAGGTGGCTCCTTAGGTCTCTTTTATATCTTTCCCCTCTCACCTAAACCTATGCCCTCCAGTTCTGAACTCCACGACCCCAGGGAAAAGACTTTGCCTATTTATCCTATCCATGCTCCTCATAATTTTGTAAACCTCTATAAGGTCACCCTTAGCCTCCGGTGCTACATGGAAAACAGCCCCAGCCTGTTCAGCCTCTCCCTATAGCTCAAATCCTCCAACCCTGGCAACATCCTTGTAAATCTTTTCTGAACCCTTTCAAGTTTCACAACATCTTTTCAATAGGAAGGAGACCAGAATTGCACGCAGTATTCCAACAGTGGCCTAACCAATGTCCTGTACAGCTGCAACATGACCTCAATACTCTGACCAATAAAAGAAAGCATACCAAACACCTTTTTCACTATCCTATCTACCTGTGACTCCACTTTCAAGGAGCTATGAACCTGCACTCCAAAATCTCTTTGTTCAGCAACACTCCCAAGGACCTTACCTGTATAAGTCCTGCTAAGATTTGCTTTCCCAAAATGTAGCACTTCGCATTTATCTGAATTAAACTCCACCTTCCACTTCTCAGCCCATTGGCCCATCTGGTCAAGATACCTGTTATAACCTGAGGTAACCCTTTTTGCTGTCCACTACACCTCCAATTTTGGTGTTGTCTGCAAACTTACTAACTGTACCTCTTATGCTGTCCATTACACTGCAAACTTATTAACTATACCTCCTATGTTCATATTCAAATCATTTATGTAAATGACAAAAAGTAGGGGACCCAGCACCGATCCTTGCGGCATTGCACTGGTCACAGGCCTCCAGTCTGAAAAACAACCCTCCACCACCACCCTCTGTCTCCTACCTTTGTGCCAGTTCTGTATCCAAATGGCTAGTTCTCTCTGTATTCCAGGAGATCTCACCTTGCTAATCAGTCTCCCATGGGGAACCTTGTCGAATGCCTTACTGAAGTCCATATAGACCACGTCTACCGCTCTGCCTCATCATTGCTCTTTGTTACTTCTTCAAAAAAATCAATCAAGTTTGTGAGACCTGATTTCCCACGCACAAAGCCATGTTGACTATCCTGAATCAGTCCTTGTCAAGGTTAGGCATTAAGTATATTCAAGGCTGAGATAGACAGATTTTTAATCAGTAAGGGCTGATTGGCCTGCTCCTGTTCTTACCTTCCAATTACCTTAAACACTGATCCAAGTATTGAAATATACTACTGTTGCATTTAATAAACATGTATTCTGTGCTCAGTATTTCACTATACACATTACTACATTTGCAATGATTGAAGTTAATAACTTATACACAAATAGGAATATATCTTTAAAACTGAGATAGCTTTTAAAGGAAACTAGTACACACTGTATTTGTTGCCTCTGGATATTAGGCATTGAGCCTTGGATATAGACTTTGTTTAAAGGTCTGTATTGCCACAATAAGAGATTTCTGTTAGAGTCATTGAGTCATACATCTAAGAAACAAGCCCTTTGGCCCACCATGTCCATGCCGACCAACAAACACTTCGTCTACACTAATCCTATTTCCATTCACTTGGTCCATAGCCTACTCTGCCCTGGTATTTTAAGAAATTATCCAGATGGTTCCTAAATGTTGCAAGAGTATCAGTCTCCACCACCCTCTCAGGCAGCACATTAATATATCTACCACCCTCTGGGTGAAAAATCTTTCCTCAAATCTCTAAACCATCTGCTCCTCACCTTAAACGTATGTCCTCTGGTTGTAGATAATCTGCCATGGGAAAGAGATTCTCACAATCTCCTATGTCTGTGCCTCTTATAATTTTGTATACCTTATGCAGATCTGCCCTCAGTCTCTTCTGGGTCCAAGGAAAACAAACCCAATTTATCCAAACTCTCCTCATAACTGAGACATTTCATTCCGGGCAACATCGTCGTGAATCTTCTGCACTTTCTCCAGCGTAATCATGTCCTTCTGAAAGTGTGGCAAAAAGAACTATAAACAGTATTGTTTCTGTAGGCGAACCAATGTTTTTTAAAATTGTAACATGACTTCCTTGCTCTCATACTTTATGTCCTGGCTAATGAAGGCATGTATTCTTCACCACTCTGCCTACTTGAGCTGGCACTTTCAAGGATCTATAAACTTGTACACCAAAGTCCCTTTGTTCCTCAACACTACCATTACTGTGTATTAACTACCCTTATAAGACCTCCCAACATGCATCACCTCGCACTTACTGAGATTAAATTCCATCAGCCATTACTCTGCCCAATTTACCAGCTGATCGACAGCAGAGTATAGCCTGAGACCAGCCCCCTCACTATCAACAAAATCAACAATTTTTTGTGTCATTTGCAAACTTACTAATTATACCTCCTTAGAGACATAGAGTCATAGAGATGTACAGCATGGAAACAGATCCTTCGGTCCAACCCGTCCATGCCGACCAGATATCCCAACCCAATCTAGTCCCACCTGCCAGCACCCGGCCCATATCCCTCCAAACCCTTCCTATTCATATACCCATCCAAATGCCTCATAATTGTTGCAATTGTACCAGCCTCTACCACTTCCTCTGGCAGCTCATTCCATTCACATACGTGTGAAAAAGTTGCCCCTTAGGTCTCTTTTATAACTTTCCCCGCTCACCCTAAACCTATGCCCTCTAATTCTGGACTCCCCAAACCCAGGGAAAAGACTTTGTCCTATCCCTGCCCCTCATAATTTTGTAAACCTCTATAAGGTCACCCCTTAGCCTCTGACGCTCCAGGGAAAACAGCCTCAGCCTGTTCAACCTCTCCCTATATCTCAAATCCTCCAACCCTAGCAACATCCTTGTAAATCTTTTCTGAACCCTTTCAAGTTTCACATCTTTCCAATAGGAAGGAGACCAGAATTGCATGCAATATTCCAACAGTGGTCTAACCAATGCCCTGCACAGCCGCAACATGACCTCCCAACTCCTGTAGTCAATAC
>NC_057711.1:28136343-28146033 GCF_004010195.1 Chiloscyllium plagiosum | reverse complement strand
CCCTTCTTAAACAGTGGCACCACATTTGCCAACCTCCAGTCTTCCGGCACCTCACCTGTGACTATCGATGATACAAATATCTCAGCAAGAGGCCCAGCAATCACTTCTCTAGCTTCCCACAGAGTTCTTGGGTACACCTGATCAGGTCCTGGGGATTTATCCATCTTTAATCGTTTCAAGACATCCAGCACTTCCTCCTCTATAATCTGGACATTTTGCAAGATGTCACCATCTATTTCCCTACTGTTTATATCTTCCATATCCTTTTCCACAGTAAATATGATGCAAAATATTCATTTAGTATCTCCCCCATTTTCTGTGGCTCCACACAAAGGCTGCCTTACTGATCTTTGAGGGGTCCTAGTTACCCTTTGTCATTAATGTATTTGTAAAAACCTTTGGATTCTCCTTAATACTATTTGCCAAAGCTATCTCATGTCCCCTTTTTGCCCTCCTGATTTCCCTCTTAAGTATACTCCTACTTTCTCTATACTCTTCCAAGGATTCACTCGATCTATCCTGTCTATACCTGACATATGCTTCCTTCTTTTTCTTAACCAAATCCTCAATTTCTTTAGTCATCCAGCATTACCTATACTTACCAGCCTTCCCTTTCACCCTGACAGGAATATACTTTCTCTGGATCCTTGTTATCTCATTTCTGAAGGCTTCCTATTTTCCAGCCGTTTACCTGCGAACATCTGCCTCCAATCAGCTTTTGAACATTCTTGCCTAATACCGTCAAAATTGGCCTTTCTCCAATTTAGAACTTCAACTTTTAGATCTGGTTTCATTCACATCCAAGTCATTAATGTACATAGCAACAATAAGGGTCCCAGCACTGAACCTTGTGGTAGACTGCTGGTCACAGACTTCCATTTATAAATGCAACCCTCCACCATCACCCTTTGCCTCCTATTTACAAGCCAATTTTCGATCAAGTTTGCCAACTTGCCTTGGGTCCCACAGGCTCTTATCTTTTAGACCAGCCTTCTATGTGGGAACTTGTCAAAGGCTTTACTGAAGTCCATGTAAACTACGTCAACTGCACTACCTGCATCAATATGTTTAGTCACCTTCTCAAAAAACTCAATTCAATTAGTTGGACAGGATCTCCCTCTCATCAATTCATGCTGATGATTCCTGATTAATCCCTGCCCTTTCAAGTGTTGATTAATCCTTTCCTTTTGAACTTTTTCCAATAATTTCCCTACCATTGACATCAGACTAATTGTAATTACCGGGCCTATCACTGCTGCCCTTCTTGAACAAAGGAACCCCACTGGCAATCCTCCAGTCATTTGACACGTCACCAGTGGCCATCAAAATATTAAATATCTCTACAAGGGCCCCACCAATCTCCTCCCTTACCTCCCACTGCAGCCTAGGATACGTCTAATCAGGCTCATCTGTATGCCCACTAAAACATCAAATATTTCCTCCTTGTTAATCTCAACATGTTCTAGAATGTTACCAGCCCAAGTGGAATCCCCAGTTACAATGTCTTTCTCCTTTGTGAATACAGATGAGAAGTATTCATTTAAGACATCACCTACATTCTCTGGCTCCTTTGATTCCTAATAGGTCCCGCTATTTCCCCAGTAATCTTCTTACTCTAAATATACTTATAAAACACCTTGATCTTACCTGCCACATATTTTGTGGCCCTTCTTTGCTCACTTAATTTCCTTTTTAAGCAACTCTTACACTTTATACTTTTGATGGCCTCCCCTGTTTTTAATGTCGAGAGTGTGTTGCTGGGAAAGCACAGCTGAATTCCTGACAAAGGGCCTATGCCCAAAACATTGATTCTTCTGCTCCTCGGATACTCCCTGACCTGCTGTTCTTTTCCAGTGACACACATCTCTCACATCCATGATCCCTTGTCTTGCCCTTGCCCTTCACTCATGTAGGAACATGCTGGTCCTGAATTCTCACTAAAATGCTTTTAAACGACTCGCACTTTCCAAATGTCGCTCTCCCAGTCTACGTTGTCTCATGATATTGAAATGCCCCAATTCCACATTCTTTTCACCCTAGGCTAACTTAAGATGTGAAGCTGTTCAAGCAACTCCTGTCAACTATTTTTCATAGAGTGTATTCTTTCAGAATGCAGCCACAGCCAACAGTACAATTGTGCAAGGATACAATATTACAATTGAAAGGATACCCACAAACCAAAGTTATGACATCCAATCAATTGAAACATTCAGCAAAGAATGTGTCTTCATCCTTTCACAAGCATTTTTCAAATTCCGAGTGCTTGCCTACAATTCAGCCAGTTTCTCACCTGCAAATGAAATCATTCTCCCATCTTTTAATCAAATGAGTAAGTATCATCTAAGATATATTTAATTCATCTTGTTGTGAAAGTTACTTACTGCATGTATTTTGGACCTTAAGTGTAATACTTCAACTTAATGCAGGTTTAAACAACAGGATTAATGCCACTCCCCAAGGGAACAACAGCATTTTAATTAGCTGGAACTCGGATGTGAACAGGAAGACGAGAGTTTACATTATTGACTGGGGTCCTGTCATTGGGAATAAGGCACACATTCAATGGTCAAAAAGAATAAAAAAGAATCATCTCAATTTCACTTTGAAAGGTGAGCTTGCTCTTTCCAGTCTTACAATTTATGTACAAATACAGTGTCCATTTTGGAAGCAGAAAGGCTTAACTTACATCTAAATATTAATGTGGATTCAATTTTTGTTTTGCTATTGGTATGTCTGTACTCATCTAAGCTGAAGGTAATGGTAGCGGGAAATTGAACTTCATGATGTGCAATAGAAAGAAACAAAGTTCTTGCCAATTGAAAGAGATGTCAGACAGTTTGGTGCAGTGCAGTGCTCAGGACATGTGACTCAATCTCAAAGAATTCTATATTTCTGTAATTCTGAGTAGGAACTTTATCACATGAGGTTCTCCCAGTGCAATGAAGGTACATGAAGTAAGCAGGCAGCATAAAGTAACAAAGCTTAACATCTTGGGCTAATGACAACAGAATCTAGATTAGAATTGATAAACTCAATTTATTTCGCAACCTTACCACAGAAGCAAACAGCCAGCTTTGTGTTTGAAGTGAATCAAAATCTCTGAGTACTCTTTCTTCCTAGAATGACCCATGATCTGAATAACTGAGTAATATATTCCAAAGAACTGAGAATCACAGAATGAGAATTACAGAACAGAGGAGGCAATTCACCTCCTTGTGTTTGCACTGGCTCTCCAAATGAGCATCCTAGTTTCTCATCACTGGAACTAGTCTTACAAACATCTCCTGCATGCTACCCAGTGCACTCACACTCTTTTTAAAACGTGGTGTCTAGAACCGTATGTAAAATTCCAGCTGAAGTCTAACTAGTGTCTTCTACAAGATCAGCATAACCTCTTTGCTTTCATACCCTATGCCCCTATTAACTTGCTGTTTTGACCTGTCCTTCTGCTCTTCTATCTCATTAAATTTGCACTCTTCATCTTCTCTTGTCCCTCCATGATCTTCCTACTAAAATGAATCACTTTACATTTCTTAGCATTGAACCTCAACTGACACCAACTTGTCTATTTCCTTTTGAAGTTCAACGCTATCCACCTCACATTTCACAATGATTCTAAGATTTCTATCATCCATAAATTTTGAAAATGTGCGTGTTGCATCAAGATCTAAGTCATTGACATATATCAGAATGTACAAAGGTCAGAATACTTCCCCAGCCCAAACATTACTCTCAGCCCATTTCACACTATGTTGCCACTGTCCCTTTTATTTCATGAACATTACAATACCTCTGTCGGTGCAGCACTGTCTCAGTACTGAACAAGTTCATCAATTCACATTTTACTACCTAAGTTCCTGGTGTGAGATTTGAACCCACAACCTCATTACTCAGAATTATGCTATCAACTGAGCTGTGGCTAACACGTTGGAACAGTGTAAATCATGTGTCATCACTTTCTAAAGCAGGAGAGCATGGGAACAATGTATTTTTCAGAATGCACACAATATATAATTTTTTTTTTAAATCCCCAGACTACATGAGAGTTGGTGGGAGCCAGGGAGGAGCTGATGTGAAACTTGAAAGGGTTCAGAAAAGATTTACAAGGATGTTGCCAGCATTGGAGGATTTGAGCTATAGGGAGAGGTTGAACAGGCTGGGGTTGTTTTCTCTGGAGCGTCGGAGGCTGAGGGGTGACCTTATAGAGGTTTACAAAATTATGAGTGGCATGGATAGGGTAAATAGACAAAGTATTTTCCCTGAGATAGGGAGTCCAGAACTAGAGGGCATAGGTTTAGGGTGAGAAGGGAAAGATATAAAAGAGACCTAAGGGGCAACTTTTTCACACAGAGGGTGGTATGTGTATGGAATGAGCTGCCAGAGGAAGTGGTGGAGGCTGGTACAACTACAGCATTTAAGAGGCATTTGGATGGGTGTATGAATAGGAAGAGTTTGGAGGGATATGGGTCGGGTGCTGGCAGGTGGGACAAGATTGGGTTGGGATATCTGTTTGGCATGGATGAGTTGGACAGAAGGTTCTGTTTCACGCTGTACATCTCTATGTCTCTATGACTCTATGACTCTCCTCTGAATGGAATGGAAGACATCCCAAGAAATTCACTGTTGTGGTGAAAAATATTTAGACTGGGGGCATTTTAAGAGTCTTGTAATTATTAGATTATAAAGAGAATTACAAGGAGAGGCTGGATAGGCTGGGATGTTTTTCACAGGAGCATAGGAGGTTATAGAGGTTTATAAAATCATGAGGGGCATGAATAAGATGAATGGTGGGTGTAATTTCCCAAGGGCGGGGGATTTCAAGACTAGGTGGTGTATTTTTAAGGTGAGAGGAGAAAGATTTTAAAAAGACACTCAGAGGCATTTTTTAATGCAGAGATTGGTTGGATTGTGAAATGAACTTTCAGAAGAAGGAGTGAATGCTGGTACAGTTACAATGTTTAAAAGACATTTGGGTAAGTAAATGAAAAGAAATGTTTGGAGGGATACGGGCCAAGTGCAGGCAGGTGGGAGGATTTTAGTTTGGGATTATTGCCAGCATTGACTGGTTTGACCAAAAAGTCTCTTGCCGTGCGGTATGACTCTGTGACTATTAAAAGGAAGTGGACAGTGGAGCCCTCCCAGAATGAGAAACAGGAGCAAATGGTGACACTTTACAAAAGAGTGCCAAAGCGATCAAGCAGACCAGTTTTACTTCAGTGTAATCTAAGATAATGGTGCTGATTATTATGAAGAAGTTCAAAGATTGAAGATTCAAATATTGCACAGTGGTAACATTGTAAACAGCAGTCAACATCAATTTGGAAAGGTGAATCTTATTCGTCTAACCCCTTGAATTTCTTTGAAGAACTGGCAAATCACGTGAACTTGATATTTCCAAACACAGAGGAGCAGTAGTTGATAAAGCTGATACGGTGCTGCATTGTACAGCCAGAATATGGTAAATCAGGTTCAAACTGTAAAGGATAATTCATTATTACTGTCTTGCTATGGTCATAAATACATAGAAGTGCTCTGATGCTGTGAAATGGAAGCCAAGAATCATGGTAGGAAACTTAAATGTGAATAATGTTCAGATTTTAAATGTCAGCTTGGAATAGCTAGAGTTCACAGGAGGAAGTGTTAATCTGCCATTTCAGAAGAATAGGAATAAGTCATCTCCATATGGAATGCCTTGCACAAAGTACATTATCACTAAGGCAATTTCTATTTGCCTCTGTCACATCATCTGACTCTGCTCCTGCCACATCCCGCCCGCTGCAGACTTAATTATTCCAATGTACTCCCAGCCCACTCCCAGGTTCTCTCCCCCAGACGTTTGAGCGAGGTTTAACTGAAGCCTCCTCACTGGAGAGCCTCATAATTCCCTCCTGACCAATTTAAAGCGTGTCAAGCCACCATTAATTGGTTCTAAGCACACACTCTGCCATTAGAAATCCAGTTCAGGCAATTCCACTATTAGTAACTGTTCCCTATTCAGTGTAGGGTCTGAACCCCCATTAATCTTGACTTCAAGGCCGCAACCCAAAAGACAAAATCTTGCTGCTCGTGTTAACGGTCAAAGTTATAGATTCATAGAATTTTACACTACAGAAGGAGGCCATTTGACACATCGTGTCTGTACTGGCTCTCAAAAGAGCTACCCAGATAGTCCCATTCTCCAGTCCAATCTCTTTAGGCCTCTAAATAAATCACTTTCAAATATATCTCCCCCAGCTCTTTTTTGAAACCTTGTGTAGAAACTGTCTCCACCATTCTCCCAGGCAGCACATTCCAAATCCTAACAACTCTGAGTAAAGAAGTTTCTCCTCATGTCATTCCTAGCTCTCTTGCTGACAACCTTGAAATAGTGATGAATAGTTACTGACATACCAACTAGTGGAAACAAAATGTCCTTCTTTAACCTATCAAATAAGGTCACCTCTTAGTCTTCTCTGCTCCAAGGATAATAAGCCCAATTTCTCTCATTTTTACTTGTATCTAAAATCCCTCATTCCTGGTATAATTCTAGTATATCACCTCTACACTCTCTCCATGGCTTTAAGATTCTACCTTAAATAATATGCCCAGAACTGAACGTAATATTCCAAATGTGGTCTGACCAATGATTTGTGGAGGAGTAGCATCACTTCCTTACTTTTATACACTGTGCCTCTATTTATAAACCCAAGGATCCTATATGTTCTCTTAGCAGCAGATAGCGAATTGAGAGATATGGGCCACTTGGAGGCAATAGGTTTTTAGTTTAGGAAAGGAATCATGCATTGGCACAAGCTGGGTGGGCCAAAGGGCCTGTTCCTTACTGAATTGTTCTTTGATGTTAACTCACCTGGCCACATTCAGTGAATCATGTGCATGAGCTCTGAGGTCCCTCTGATCCTATACACCCCTCGAAGTTGTACCATGTTGTCCTTCCATGTTTCTTCTGCCAAAATTCATACATCTCTAGTTCAGAGGATAGATCACAGCAACCTTCCTCGAAAGCCATTCATAGTGAAAAAGGAAAGATGAAAAATTATTTCAAATTAAATTAGAAAAGTGGATGTGATGATAAAACTTGATACTGGAAAAGGGCAAATGTACGATTGATAATAGGACATTAGTTTGCACATAAAGGGTGAATGTTATAAGAAGTGGAAACATTAGTGGGGCTTTCTTTCCCTCGTACTTTGGAGGCAGTTTCACGATTCCTTTGTGTTGATATGAACCTCTCAAAGTTCTGATGGCCTAAACTTTTTCAATTCTTCTAACTCAAAGACTTAAACAGAAGCTGTCCTGACTTGGAAACTTCTAAAACAGACAGGTTTGACAGGTTTTGACAGGTTGCGCCAAACTGGAACATGATTCTCTTTTTCATGGGAAATTTTTCTCCCTTCTTATCCGAAGTCCTGATCACCACGTGCTGCTGGAGATCCCATTGCACCACAATTCAGGCAGGAGATCCATAGTCAACCATGAGGGACCAAAAAAATCTTGCATTTAGACAAGGACTTCCATGACCTCTAGATGTTCCAGCACACTTTGCAGTCAATGAAGTACATTTCTGAATTGGAGTCATTATCATAATGTAGACAAGACAACAATCAGTTTCCATAGAGCAAGGTCCCATAGTTTGTAAGATCAATGAATGTGCAATCTGTTTGAGCACCATTAGTTGAAGAACAATCAGTCAAAACACCACAAAGAGCTCCTGTTCTTTCCTGAAATGATGCCAAGGGAACTTTTGCATCCACCTGAGAGAGCAGATGGAGTTTCTGTTCAATATCGCAAGTGGAAGAAGCACAGCACTCCTTTAATGTTGCACTTGAGCGTTAGCTTAAGGCCTTGGAGTCAGACTTGAACTCACAATCTTCCAAATCGAAGGCAAGCAGATGATATTAATTAACTTTAGTAAGTACCTAAACCTTAACTCTAAAACAAAACATGTGGTTGTGTAACTCAAGAGCTTTCTTGGCAGTGTACCACTAGATAGGTTGCACTTGAGCGTTAGCTTAAGGCCTTGGAGTCAGACTTGAACTCACAATCTTCCAAATCGAAGGCAAGCAGATGATATTAATTAACCTTAGTAAGTACCTAAACCTTAACTCTAAAACAAAACATGTGGTTGTGTAACTCAAGAACTTTCTTGGCAGTGTACCACTAGATAGACATATATTCCCTTAAAGAAGCAAAGGTTACAAAAGTGTTTATTACACCTTCATGCTCATCCTGAATTCCCTTGCAAAGGAGGTGATGAGCTATTTACTTGTCCCTTTGTGTATGTAAATCTCTAGTGTTGTTAGAGAGAGAGTTCTAGGATTTTAATCCAGCACCAGAGATGGAAAGTACATTTCCAAGTCGGGATAGTCTGTGGCCTGAAGGAGACCATGCCTTTGTTTGTATAGGTAGCAGAGTTTACAGCTTTGGAAAGTACTGGTGAAGATTGCTGAAGTGCATCCTGTATGCCTTAATGGAGTGATTATCCATAACACATGCGCTGCCAAAGCAAGTGACATCAGCTGGGCTGCAGGAAGCAGTTCTGACGTCTCCAGGCCGGAGATAAGGGGGCTGCGAATAAGAGGGAGGCAGAGATGGCAGCGGAGACTAGGCACATAGACTTCATAAACGTGTTGGGTGAGCAACAAATCCTGAAAAGGAACTTACAGTCATGCCAATTGGAGATGTTCCCAGAGTTAATGGGTTAATCGTCACCATCTTTATTGAGAAGGCTGCACTCAGTCCTCTCTGGGTGTGATGCTTCAAGCAAAGGGGCCCTTCCCACATCCCACATCCCACAAATGAATTTAAAAATGTATCTATTTTCCCTTGAAGCTCAAAGGCATTACCATAGCCAGAGCTTCTACATCTGACCATGCCACCTTTGAGACTGGCTTCTGTTTCCCAATGATACATCTGTGGGGATGTGTGTTCTTGTTGACAGTATTCCCAGCCTATGGTACACACAGCTATGCATTAGTGATGGAAGAATTCCATGTTAAATGTGGCGGATGTGCTAATCAACATGGCTACTCTATCATGGATTGTGAGTCTCTTGAGAGGTATAGAAGGTACATTCCGCCAGGTAAGTGAAGAGTATTGCAACAGATTCCTGACTTATGAACAGGTTTTGGACAGACAAGAGATGAGTGACTTGTCACAGAACCTCTGACTTGGTCTTGTAGCCAAAGTATTTACATGGCAGATTCAGTTCAGTTTCAGTCAATGGCAGCTAGCAGAATGTTAATAGTATGGGTGTTGGCTATGGTAATGCCTCTGAGCTTCAAGGGAAAATAGATTCATTTTTAAATTCATTTGTGGGATGTGGGCATCGCTGGCTGGCCAGCATTTATTGCCTGTCCATAGTTGCTCATTAGAACATAGAACATTACAGCGCAGTACAGGCCCTTTGGCCCTCAATGTTGCACCAAGTCATACCAATCTGAAGCCCATCTAATCTACACTATTCCATGTACGTCCATATACTTATCCAATGACGACTTAAATGTACTTAAAGTTGGCGAATCTACTACTGTTGCAGGCAAAGCATTCCATACCCTTACTACTCTCTGACTAAAGAAACTACCTCTGACATCTGCCCTATATCTATCACCCCTCAATTTAAAGCTATGCCCCCTCATGCTCGCTGTCACCATTCTTGGAAAAATGCTCTCCCTGTCCACCCTATCTAACCCT
>NC_057711.1:28117281-28136230 GCF_004010195.1 Chiloscyllium plagiosum | reverse complement strand
TTTTGCATTCCAGTTTCTCCGATCAAAGTGAATCACCTCACACTTGTCCGCATTAAACTCCATTTGCTACCTCTCAGCCCAGCTCTGCAGCTTATCTATGTCCCTCTGTAACCTACAACATCCTTCAGCATTATCCACAACTCTATCGACCTTAGTGTCGTCTGCAAATTTACTAGCCCACCCTTCTACGCCCTCATCCAGGTAGTTTATAAAAATGACAAACAGCAGTGGACCCAACACCGACCCTTGCAGTACACCACTAGTAACTGGCCTCCAGGATGAACATTTCCCATCAACCACCACCCTCTGTCTTCTTTCAGCAAGCTAATTACTGATCCAAGCTGCTATATCTCCCACAATCCCATTCCTCTGCACTTTGTACAATAACGTATTGTGGGGTATCTTATCGAACGGCTTGCTGAAATCCATATACACCATATCAAATGGAGTTTAATGCGGACAAGTGTGAGGTGATTCACTTTGGTCGGAGAAACCGGAATGCAAAATACTGGGCTAATGGCAAGATTCTTGGTAGTGTAGATGAGCAGAGAGATCTCGGTGTCAAGGTACACAGATCCTTGAAAGTTGCCACCCAGGTTGACAGGATTGTTAAGAAGGCATACAGTGTTTTAGCTTTTATTAATAGAGGGATCGCATTCCGGAACCATGAGGTTATGCAACAGCTGTACAAAACTCTGGTGTGGCCGCACTTGGAGTATTGTGTACAGTTCTGGCCACCGCAGTATAAGAAGGATGTGGAAGCTTTGGAAAGGGTGTAGAGGAGATTTGCTAGGATGTTGTCTGGTATGGAGAGAAGGTCTTACAAGGAAAGGCTGAGGGACTTGAGGCTGTTTTCGTTTACTCTCATCTACCTGTTTGGTCACCTTCTCAAAGAACTCAATAAGGTTTGTAAGGCATGACCTACCCTTCACAAAACTGTGCTGACTATCCCTAATCAAATTATTCTTTTCTTGATGATTATAAATCCTATCTCTTCTAAACTTTTCCAACACTTTACCAACAACTGAAGTAAGGCTCACTGCTCTATAATTACCAGGATTGTCTCTACTCTCCTTGAACAGGGGAACCACATTTGCTAACCTCTAGTCTTCTGGCACTGTTCCTGTAGACAATGACGATTTAAAGATCAATGCCAAAGGCTCAGCAATCTCCACCCTGGCTTCCCAGAGGATCCTAGGATAAATCCCATCCATGGTAGTGAGCTGCTTTCTTGAACTGTTGCATTCCATGTACTGGAGGTTGACCCACAGTGCCATTAGGGAGGGAATTTCTTCTTGACTGTTGTTGGGGTTTCACCCATCCAGGCAAGTGGGGAGTATTCCATTGTACTCCTGACTTGTGCCTTATAGATGGTGGACAGGTTTCGGGGAGTCAGAAATTGAGTTACTCACAATATACCTAGCTCTGACCTATTCTTGTAGGCTAGTTTATGTGGCAAGTCTAGATGAGTTTCTAATCAATGCTAACCCCCCCCAGGACATTAATAATGGAGTTTGTATTAATAGTATTACCATTGAATGTCAAGGAGTGGGGGTTAGATTGACTCATTTTGATAATGGTTATAGCCTGGCATTTTTGTGGTGCAGAGGCTACTTACCACTAGTTAGCTCAAACCTGGATATTGTCCAGGTTTTCTTGCATTTAAACATTGACTGCTTCAGTATCTGAGGAATTGCAAATGGTGAATTGTGCAATCATTGAAGAACATCCCCCAATTCTGACCTTATGATGGAGGGAAAATCATTGATGAAGCAGCCAGGACTTCTGGTTGCAGGGCAAGTGTTCAGCATGGAACTGAATAGAACTGGAGGTGTGTACAATGGTGAAGAGATGGTGCTTAAAGGATGGCGACTCCCACATTGGTGGATCTAGTGCAAGCAGCAGCGAGATGATGGAGGGTTGTCTTTCAGTTTGCTCCTTTTACTCTTTTTATTCTTAAACTATTCAAAATAGCAGCAGCTCACAGTGACTAATGAAGATTTTCACTGTGTTTTACTGTATTATTCATCACTTAATTATTCATTCAATAAATGGTTCATCGTTGACAGTTAAATTACCAATGTAAATTTGACACCAAGCCACATATTGGGACAAAGGACATTAAGCTTCATCAAGATGCAGGTTTGAAGGAGCATCTCAGTAAAGGAAAGGGAGGGACAGGAACAAATTCCAGGGACTGGATATCAACGGGTGAAGGCATGGCCACCAATGATTATACTTAGGTGTGCACAGTTACCTGAATTAGAGGGATACAAAGATCTGAAAGGTTGTGTGGCTGAAGATATAGAAAGGGTTGCGACCACATAGGGATTTGAAAGGATGAAGATCTTAATATCAAGGTGCTGCTTAACCAGAAGCCATTGTGAATCAGCGAACACAGGAGAAATGGGTGATTGGGACTGGTGTAAGGCAGGACAATGGCTGTAGAGCTTGGATAAGCTCAAACGTCTGGGGGAGAGGGGCTGGCAGTGCATTGGAATAATTAAGTCTGCAGAGGGCAGGATGTGGCAGGAGCAGAGTCAGATGATACAACAGAGGCAAAAATAAATTGCCTTAGTGGTAATGTGCTTTGTGCCAGGCATTCCATATGGAGATGACTTATTCCAATTCTTCTAAAATGGCAGATTAACACTTCCTCCTGTGAACTCTAGCTGTTCCAAGCTGACATTTAAAATCTGATTATTCACATTTAAGTTTCCTACCATGATTCTTGGCTTCCATTTCACAGCATCAGAGAAATATCTGCATTATTTATCATTTTTCCACCAAGTGTTCAGGGAATTTCAGCAACACAAGAAGCTAAGAGCAGCCATCAGCTCCTGCTAGGCAACCTGAGGATTTGAGGATTACTGAGTTCCACACAGATAGCCACTATCTCATACCGAGGGCTAACAAATCCTAAACCCTGACCTACTGGAAGCCATTCTGTCACACCAAAGCCATGTTAGATTAATCAGGACAAGGAAATGTTTTGTCTTCTGGTGGATATAATTAAAAGGAGTTGAATTCTGTCTCCGGAGCATTCAAACATAACAGGTCAGAAAGCACGTTCTACACCTCATTCAAAAGAAAATCAGCCTGGCCAAAATTATATTTCTGTTTTACCTCAGGCCAGTGTTGAAATTCTGCCCTGTGCTCTCCATGTTGAGGGATAAAAAAAATACAAAGGTTGAAAAAACAAAAACCAACTGATGTGTGTAGTGATTGTAATGAGGTCAGCCAGGTGGACCTGATAGAATATTGGTTAACAGAGCTGTTAACCTAGTCCAATCAGGGAGCCCTGGCTGACAGATATAAACAGGAGTGTTTTCACTGTGTCTCACACCTACACACACACACCATGGGTCCTGGGGAAAAATAAGCACTACCGCAGTTAGGTGGTAGTGTGGGGGTTAATTTTAAAAAAAGAGAGAGAGAGAAAAGATAAATAGGAGATTCACACAGCATTGTCCTCTTTTTGTGAAGGGCACTGCTTGTCAGAAGAAGAAAAAAATAAACAGGAGTGTTTTCATTGTGTCTCACACCTGCACACACAACATGAGTGCTGGGGAAAAAATAAGTACTACCACAGTTAGGCGGTAGTGTGGGGGTAATTTAAAAAAAAACATTTAAAAAACAGGAGTGTAAGGGGTTCTGCTCACTCTGAGAGCTGGCTCTGAGGGAGCTGGATCACTATCAAGGACTCTCCACATGTAAATAAAGGGTGACATGGTGATGGGATACCAGCCTCTGTGGAGTTATTTCAAGGGGAAAAGCTCTAGTGATGTGAAAGGATCATGCTTGGTTTGAGCCAAAACATTAACTTACCTTACTCCTTCAGTGCCAGCTAACATGATGTGCTTTTGTCATAACAGGTGCTATATGTGAAGGTAAATTAAGAATGGCAATAACCTATTTATGGAGTCTTCATTGTGGATAGTCTTTAACAACAACCTAACACTTCTAATCCTCCAACTCCAACCTTATTGCCCACTGCGATGAAAGTGCCTGTATTTGGCACTTTTTATTGATTGTCAGACTAAAATTAGCAATCCATCATATAGAGTCATAGAGTCATAGAGATATAAATCACAGAAACAGACCCTTCGGTCCAACTTGTCCATGCCGACCAGATATCCCAACCTAATGTAATCACATTTGCCAGCACTTGACGCATATCCCTAAAAGAGGAAGCCTCTATTCTACCAAGCTCTTTCATTTTTAATCTGTTATTTGATTTTTTTGAAATTGCTGACTCTTCATGACATGAAACTGTTTTCATTAAAGCAGATACCTTTAAGCCGAAGCAACGCTACAGAATAATGTTACACAGCAAGACAAGAAAGATTCCCATAAACAATACAGAGATAACCATTGGGGTGGTTGATGTTTACACATTGGAAGGAAGTATGTTGAATCAAATCTCTGATATTGCGTATTTCTATTATAACGTGACATTCATGTATTTAAAAGAAACAAGAATTCTAAATAGGTGTACATTTGAATTTTCTTTTGATTCAAGCACCAAGAATTGGTCCCAGTAATATTAATGTCACCAATATTTCTAAAACCTCTGCAATGATAAGATGGGATCCAATACCTGAAGATGAATGCCAAGGTTTTCTTCAAGGCTACAAGATTTTCTATTATGTGACCAAGTCTGCTGTCGGAAACATATATTCACGTAAGATTAAAATAAGTTTCAATTGAAACTTCATACGAATTCATACCTTTAATGCACTGCACTCTTGGTATTCATGTGTTTTAAGTATTTAATCCACACAATAAAGTCAAAACTGTCAGGGAATATTTTATGGTGTGGGAAGATAATCGAATAAGATTTAACAGTGAAGGCAATTGGTAATTAATAATTTAACCTAAAATTTGCTCTGATTCTTAGGCACAGATTCATGTAATCTGGGCAGAGGAAAGTGGAGGAATTTGGGATGGAAACCTCTTCCCTGGGGTACAGCCCATTTCTGATCTTGATGCTGATTTCTGAATGAGCTAGATGCTTTTATTGGCTTCTCTCGCCATCTTGATATCACTGTGAGAGGCCAGACTAGAGAAACAGATTTCCCCTTGTTTCACCAATTCCATTTTTACTTTGGGTGATTCCAGGTGGTGTTGCTGGGGACCAAAATGTCACTTTATAATAGTGATTGATTGAAGAGGCATTAATTACAGTTAAAGGTTAGGCAACTAAATGAATCTGTAAAAACCCCGCCAGTTTAGCTCGTCTGACATTGCATGCCACCCTTCAACAGAGCAGTGACTCTGATATTCAAAAGATGATCAGGGCACCTATGAACTATAAGATCATGACATGTCCCTAGAATTTGGGATGATGTAAGCAACAGGCAGAGCTGATGGGTTAAAGACTCAGGAGAAAGTGAGGTCTGCAGATGCTGGAGATCAGAGCTGAAAATGTGTTGCTGGAAAAGCGCAGCAGGTCAGGATGCTGCCTGACCTGCTGCGCTTTTCCAGCAACACATTTTCAGGGTTAAAGACTCAATCAACCTCACCACCAGCAGTGCAGTGACTCAGGCCTTTCTAGGCTGTTGTCTTGCTAATCTGTTGTCATTTTGTACTTTGCAGCCATTTCAGTGAACTCTTCTACAACGTTTTACATGCTCACAGGACTATTGCGAAAGACTCTCTACACTGTACAAATCTCAGGATTTACGAATGCAGGAGAAGGAATCAGAAGCAAAGCAGTGTCCTTTGACACAAAAGAATACAGTAATTTTAATAAATGCTGTTTTAAGGGTTATTAATGCGGCACTTTAAGATATCAGTTAGAACAAATTTATTTTCCCAATTACTTATCATAAGGTAACATGCAATTAGAACACATAGAAGCCCAAAACATCATGATGCATGGATTCTTTATTCCACTGGCATTACATTATTAAAAACAGGAACAGAAATTAAAGTTAAACAATGGGTATTTACATGGAATAAAACTTGTGGCTTATATTGGGTTGAAGAATTCTTCCGGGAGCCCTCCTTCCCCCAAAGATGTTCTTTTTTCCCCAAGAGGGTGTCCATTCAACTTACCTTGCCTTCCTTCATCATCACTGCTTCCTGGTGGAGGTCTTGGTACAATTGCTCAAGTTCCTTTGCTCACTGCCCTTTTTCACTGTCGTGACCTGATGCTGGAGGTAGCATTACATTTCCCTTTCAAATAATCCTTGACTTCTTTGTCAGTCAAAAATCTAACTCAGCCTTGAATAAAATGTAAAGATCCAGCCTCCACCTTCTACAGTAGAGAATTCCAAGATCTAACGATCCTCTGCAAGAAAAATTATTCTCCCTATCTCTGCCTTAAAAAGGGTCCTGTAGTTCTAGTCTCCATTGTAAGAGGAAACATCCTTCCAGTGTCCACTGTCTCTAATCTCTTTCAGCTCTATATGTTTCAGTAAGATCACCCCTCATTCTTCTCAACTGTAATGGATATTGGCCTGACTTATTCAAACTTTCTTTGAAATTCAGAGTAAATCAGTGAATAATTAGACTACTTACAGTGTGGAAACAGGCACTTCGGCCCAACAAGTCCACACCAACCCACTGAAGCGCAACCCACGCAGACCCATTCCCCCTACATTTACCCCTTCACCTAACACTACAGGCAATTCAGCATGACCAATTCACCAGACCTGCACATCTTTGGACTGTGGGAGGAAACCGAAGCACCCGGAGAAAACCCACGCAGACACGGGGAGAATGTGCAAACTCCACACAGTCAGTCGCCTGAGGCAGGAATTGAACCTGGGTCTATGGCATTGTGAGGCAGCAGTGCTAACCACTGTGCCACCGTGCCACTGCTCTTCATCCCAATAATGTGTTGTGGTCATGGGGTAAGGTGGGGTGTGTGGGGGGGGTGTAATTTGGGTGATTCAGAAGTAATTCTACAGAACCTTTTAGAAAATTCACAACCAAAGTTCAAAAACAAAAAAAAAAGATCTCTCGAAAGAATGGCACTTAATTAGCAACTGAGATTAATGCTATATATCACAACTAATATTAATGAATACAGTGAGCTGCTATATGTCTACAAACTATTTCACTAAATGCTTTAACACTTTCCATTCATTATTTCAGTTATTTCTAATGTGAGGAAAAGGGAAATGCTGATTCCATGGTAATGTCACTAGGCTAGTAATCCAGAGGATCTGGGCACATGGTTTTACACTCACCATGGCGACTGATGGAATGTAACTTAATGAAATCTGGAAGTTAAAGCTAGCCTCAGAGATGGTGACCAGGAAGCTATCAGTAATTCTTTTAAAACCCCATCCGATTCACTGATGTCGTTTAGGGAAGAAATTCTGCCATCTTTATCTTGTCTGGTCTACTTATGACAGCAGATATACAGTGGTGTGACTGATACGTAACTGCTGTTCTAGAATGATGTGGCACGCCATTCAATTCAAGGGCAATTAGAGACAGACGATAAATGTTGTAGTTGGTCTTTGCCAATCACACTCACATCCCATTACAATATTTAAGGAGGTCCTATTTGTGAACTCCATTAATCTGCACACTTCATAGCTTGGTCACAATTTAGGTAGATTTAAATAATGTAAATAATTCACTGATGTTCTATAAATACCTGTAAGCGATTTCTTATAGAACCCTCCCTAATTGTTTTGTTTTCTTTTTAAACTACAGACGATGGTGAAATTAAAGCAATAGCTGTTGGTATCAGCATTACAATAATCATTTTTGTGTTTCTGGTGACATGGCGATGTTTATTCCTCTTTAGAAGGTGAGAAATTTTATGAAAAGTAAAGTGCTTCATTTTTGCCAGCATGATATTACGCATTGCTTTGCACTATACCGATTATAATGAATCGAAATGGTCTTAGAAACTTGCCAGATCATTGGGGATAAGAGGATCAAAATGATTTCTGAAAAGAACTCACTCAGTGAAACAATATACATTTGTGTAGCTCCTTTCAGATCCCCATGTCAGTCAGAGACTCCATAGTCCCTCCCAAAGTATCACTTTCACAGTTGCCAATATTGATAATTGGGTGCTGGTTGGCATGTAGCAAATTGCAGTTGGCCCTTTTCATCTGGTTAAATTGGGTTGAATAAACACTACTATGGAGACATCCTCTCCCTGTGCCTCTTGTGGGGTAGTGCTACTATCCCTATTTCTAGGTTAGAAGATCCAGCTGTTCACATCTGTCATAACATGCCTGAACAGTTTGATTAGAAGCATTTATATATCCTCCCTTTTCTTCTTCAAAAAAGTGTGATAGAATCTTTCTGGATCCATCAGATCAGGCAGCCAGAGCTTTGCATAATATCTCATCTGAAACTTGGCTCTTCCAATTGCACAGCACACAATTGGAATTCAACTCTAAAGTGTCAACTTCAATGCTGCTGTCAAGTCCTGAATAGATCTGAACATAATGTTTTGAATCAATGGGGATCAGCCTGCCACTGAGTCAATCTGATGCTGAGAGTATAATCATTAATGTTACCTGCACGAACTGTGGAACAAAGGGGAGAAAAACCTTTTGCAGTTGCATATTGTAGTAGTTCATTCATTCATGAGTGCTGCTCCTGAAAGCAGGCCTTTGGCTTGTTGTTGGCTAATCCTTCCTCCTGAGCTGTTTCATTGGCCGGTTTTGTCATAGACTCATAGTCAAACAGCACGGAAGCAGGCCCTTTGGTCTAACCAGTCCATGCTGACCATAATCCCAAACTAAGCTAGTCCTACCTGCCTGTTTCTGACCAATATCACTCCAAAATCTCCTATCCATGTACTTATCCAAATGTCTTTTAAACGCTGTAATTGTACCTGCATCTGCCATTTCCTCGAAGTTCATTCGACATGCAAACCATGGTGGCTTCCATTTCCTTCCACCTTCGGGGTGAGGAGGCAGATTCTGAGTCTGCCTCAGCCAAAGGACTGTTGAGTTAGTTCATTGCGTATATTCAAGACTGAGTGAATCAGGGTTATGGGGGGAGAAAGGCGGGACAGTGGAGTTGATGATTACCAGATCAACTATGATCTCTTATAATGGCAGAGCGAACACAATGGGCTGAATGACCTGTTTCTGCTCCTACGTCTTATGCTCTTATCTGCTGACACTATGCACCAAATGTTTTTGTCATTAATTAACAATGTGGCTTAGACTGAATGGAACTTACCAGCTGACATAGATAAAACTTAAAGATGTTCCCTGATGAAAACTACAGCATGTGATAAGATCAAGTTAACTTGGTTATAAGAGGAACAAAACTGACAGCTTAAAAGTTGGGATTTAGATATTTCAGATGCAATAGAGAGGGATGTAAAGGAAGTGAGGGAGTTAAATTACTGTATAAAGAGAATATGGCAGCTATACTGAGGGAGGACAGCTTGCTGGCTCATCCAGTGAGGTGATATGTGTTAAGCTCAGGATAGGAAGAATGCAATCACATTAATGGGATGGTACTATAGACCTCCCAAAAGCCGTGGGTGTTAGAGCATCAGATATTTGGACACTTTATCGAAAATATGAAAATAGCAGGCTTGCTGTGATGGGTCATTTTCACCTCCCCAAATATTGACTGGGGCTCACTTAGTTCCAGGGACTTGGATTGTACGGGCCTTGTTAGATGTGTCCCAGATGGTTTTTTCGAAGCAATATGTAACAGGTCCAACTACGGCAGGGGCCATATTAGACCTGGTGTTGGGGAATTAGGCCAGCCAGGTGATCAGAATTTCAGGAACAGTGACCATAATTCTGTAAGTTTTAAGATACTTATGGATAAGAATAACAGTAGTCTTCAGGTGAAAGTAGTAAATTGTGGGAAGGCTACCACAAAGTTCGGCAGGAGCTGGGGAATACAGATTTGGGGTGGCTGTTTGAAGATGAATCCACATGTGGCACATGGGAATCTTTTGAAAGCCAGTTGATTATCATGTACTTGTGAAAGTGAAGGATAAGGATGGCAAGATTCAAGAACATTGGATGACAAGAGAATTGATGACCTTAGTCTGAAAGAAATATACATATGGTTTAGGAAACTGAAGACAGACAGAGCCCCTGAAGAATATAATGAAAGAAAGAACTTAAAGAAGGAATTAGGAGGGCTAAAAGGATCCATGAAATGACAGGATGAAGGAAATTCCCAAGGCTTTTTATATAGGTGTAGGAGACTAGCTAAGGCAAGGGTAGGTTGCAGCTGATACTAGTATTGCTTTATCCAAGTGGTGAAAAATAGAAATAAAGTGGCCTCACAAAATTCATCTAAACAGTGGCAGATTATACAAATAACCTGCTTGTTGCCGACATGATCGGTGTCTTTTCCAACCCCCTAAGCTTTATTCCCTTCACCACCAATGAATAGTGACATCAGTGTGCACCATTTATAAGATACACAGCAGCAATTCACCAAGAATCCTTCAACAGCGTCTTCCAAATTCATGAGCTTCACCACCCGGAAGAAGAAAGGAAACAGCCACCACCTACAAAGTCCTCAGAAGCCATACACCATTCTGACTTGAAAAAAAAGATATTATCAAGCCGGAGAGGGTTCAGAAGAGATTTACCAGGATGTTGCTGGGTATAGAAGGCTTGAGTTATAAAGAAAGGCTGGATAGGCTGGGACCTTTTTTCACTGGAGCCTAGGAGGTTGAGAAGTGACATGTTGGAAGTCTGTAAAATAATGAGAGGTAGAGATAGAGTTGATGGTAATTATCTTTTCCCCATGATGGGGACTTTCAAGAGCAGGGGGCACATTTTTAAGGTGAGAGGCGAGAAGTCAAAAGAGACAAATATTTTTACACAGAGGATAGTTCAAATGTGGAATGAACTTCTTGAGGAAGTGGTGGATGTGGGTACAATTACAATGTTTAAAAGTTAGAAATCATACAACACCAGGTTATAGTCCAAAGGGTTTATTTGGAAGCACTAGCTTTCGGAGCGCTGCTCCTTCATCAGATGGCTGGGAGGGGCTATAGCCTGGTTTTGTGTGATTTCTAACTTTGTCCACCCCAGTCCAACACCGACTTCTCCACATCAACATTTAAAAGGCCTTTGGATGGATACCTGAATAGGAAAGGTTTAGAGGGGTATGGACCAGGACCAGGAGCAGGCAGATGGCACTAGTTTAGTTTGGGATTATGGACTGGTTGGGCCGTAGGTCCGTTTCCGTGCTGTGTGACTCTATGACTATATCATTGTTCTTTCACTGTCACCATGTTCAAAATCCTGGAACCTCTTACTGAAGAGGACTGTGGGTCTACCAACATCACATGGCACACAGTGGGCCCAGAAAGCAACTCAGTGTCACCTCCTTGTCAAAGGTAACTAGGGATGGTAATGGTCTAGGCAGTGATGCCCACATCCCTTGAAAGATGTTTTAAAAATCTGTTTATTTATAGCCATTGTAAAATTAAAATTAACATTGCAAATTTCTCTAATTTTAGAATAAAGGAAATATTTTGGCCAAGTATACCGAATCCTGGAAACAGTTATGTAATCCGGATTATAGGAAATGATTCCTTGCTGGTATGTAAAGGGTTTCTGCATCATTTTATATGTTATTACCACTCACTAGGTTTTTATTATATAATGTCCTCCATTCAATATCAGTGTTAATATTTTACATTCCTTCAGGGAATAAATGTGCCACCTAAAAAAAGCCTTCATGAGACACACCATCATTGATACTGTGAGGAAAAGGATTCTGCCATGTGAAATGTACTTGCTAATGCTGGTGATACTCCTAAGCTTTATGCCACGACCCAGAAATCACATGAAAGGCACTATCTGTTGTGATGGTCTTTTAAGACTGCCAGTTAGTCTCAGATAAATGAAACATCTACTATATTGAGACATATTGCAGCTCAAAAATCAGCCACATTTTTATAATTGCCACATTTGCCCAAACAACACAGTACTCTGAGATTGGGAGGACAAAAGATCCTCTATTTGATCTCACACCATTGTGTCTATCAATCAATGGATGGAAACAGATGGTTAGATGTTTTTGAAGTACTGTTACCTATGAAAAATGACACCATTAAAGGAGCATAGTAAAGAAATGGTGGTTTGGCTGCTTGCAGACACCAAGAGCGATCTCTCATTTATAGAACCTGAATGAGGGAAACGATATTGGGAAGAAGAGGGGACTTGGCATTGTGGAGGTGAGGGAACTGCTGAGAGGCAAGCCCTTCCCCTTTCCCCTTCCCATCCTTGCTGTTGGACCCTCTCCTTCAGCCCACCTCACGCTACCACTCACCTCTGGTTTAGGATTCTGTGCATTCTAGGCCTTTTTGGATGTGTATTAAACAGGCAATAGCCACTTGCTCTTCATTAGAACTTCCATTGGTTGGCAACTCTTAGCCAGTGGGATTTATAATCCTGGTCCTTTATCCTGGGGGAAAGCGCAGAGCTGGCCTGTTAAGCTCCTGATTGGCACATAACGTAGCCAGTTTCCTGAAGTAATTCTGAACTCTCACTGGTTCTCACCTGTACAAGATGTTGTCCCATTACCTGTTTAAGTCTGGAGAAAGGTGGCACAGTGGCTCAGTGGTTAGCACTGTTACCTCACAACACTAGAGACCTGGGTTTGATTCCAGCCTCGGGCAACTGTCTGTGCACGAGTTTACATGTTCTCCCCATGTCTGTGTGGGTTTCTGCCCATAGTCCAAAGATGTGCAGTTTGGTGAATTAGCTATATTAAAATGCCCATAGTGTCCAGGGATGTGTGGATTAGCCATGGGAAATGCAAGATGATAGGATGGGTCTGTGTGGGATGATCTTCAGAGGATCAATAGGGACTCGATGCACTGAATGGTGTGCTTCCATGCTTACAGATTCTATAAAAAAAAGATGCCTTACCCTGCTCAGCATCTCAAAGCTTTTTCTGAATTTTTTATTACACTACTTTACTGTCTCATTCAAAACATGGATATGTATATCAATAGAAAAGTGTACATAACCACAAAAAAAAATTAAATGTTAAAAATTTCAATAAAACAGCACCCTCAAAAATAGTGTTTTCAGTAAACATTAATGCACTTCTGATCTTCTACTGTGACAGGAAGACTTTTTATATTTCTCTGATTCATGAATACCCGCATCCTTTGATTCCTTTGGACCCAAGTTCTATATCCAACTCCTTGAAAATATATAACTTTTGGCCTTGACACTTTCTGTAGTAGCCAATTCCATAGGTTGAACACTTCCTGGGTGAAGAAACTTCCCCTTGTCTCAGTCCTAAATGGTTTACCCAGAATTCTTAGACTGAGACTCCAGGTTCAGAACTCCCTTGCCAACAGGTACATCCTTCCTGCATCGACCCTGTCTAGTCCTGTTAGAATTTTATAGGTTTCTGCAAGATCCCCCCTCATTCTTCTAAGTACTAGTGAATATAATTCTAAGCAATTAAATCTCTCCTTATACAGCAGTCTTGCCACCCTAGGAATCGGTCTGGTATACCCTTGCTGTACTCCCTCTTTGCAAGAATATCCTTCTTCAGATAAGGAGACCAAAACTACACACAATATTCCAGATGTGGTCTCACCAAGGCCTTGTACAGCTTTGCACAAAACCTGCCAACACACATATTGCATTATCTACTGTTTTCCTACAGATTTTTCACAGATATTATCTGTATTTCACTCAAGGCTCAGGCTCCTGTCCGAAACGTCGATTTTCCTGCTCCTCGAGTGCTGCCTGACCCACTGTGTTTTTCCAGCACCACTCTAATCTTGATCCTGTATTTCACTTAAGGCTAGTGTTATTTTGCTGATAAGTGTAACTTTGTACTCCTCTGCAATCTGTGGTTCATATTTGCTTTTACAATATAACTGAAAATTTAACCTTTAGCTAACTGGAATTGATCCAACTCCTTCACTATTGGTGTTGATATTAAACTGAAACCTTGAGTTTATGGTTTGAAAATAATTTAACGTTGTCAACTGAAAAAGAAATACACATACAAACCATACAATAGGTACAGATTTCACTTTTAAATAATCAGTACTTATCCTTTGTCTCTTCTTCATTAACTCTGAGACCTCATTGCTTTCTCTATCACAATCACTCACCCTTCCATCTACTCAGCTCCAATATTAATATATTACCTTGTCTGTTTCTCCTATTCTCAATGAAAACATGTCTTGGAATACTATTGCCACTATGAATATACATTGTATTTTTTCTTTTAAATTAACAGCCACAGTTGGATAATGAATTATTAAGCCTCAAAACAAATTCGCCTCTCATGGAGGATCATGAAAGTCTTCATATTATTGAAGAGGTCACCAACACTTCCACGGATTGTCAGCTGCAAGAGAATGAAGAAAACAGTGTAACAGGTCAGGACTCTAACAGCAATCTCAGCAACAAACCAGCATTCATACAGGTAACTGACTACACAACGATGGAAAACTTTCGACAAATAATTGCAGGCACTAAAACTGCCATCCAGCCCAGCAGATGTGAAACAGAATTTAACAATCAACAGAATGGCTGTTTAATTCAAAGCTACATGAAACAGCAAGTCCATTGAACAAGCATACAGACACCAGAACCGATTGGGATCGCTTGTGACTGAAGATCCAGAGTCTAGATTAGAGTGGTACTGGAAAAGCACAGCAGGTCAGGCAGCACCCGAGGAGCAGGAAAACCGACGTTTCAGGCAAAAGCCCTTCATCAGGACTCAACTGCTTAAAAGTCTTGATCATGTTAAAATCGTACAGAGTCTGTATTCCCAGTAACTCTTCGGAACAAACTTCCTGAACTGGGACATTTGATTATGGTGGTGGCTATTGCAGAAACTGCTCAAATACTGATAGAAAGGCTAGTCCTTGAAATAAGTCCAACTGAACTACATTCAACAATTGCAAAGCTCTCAAAGTGTCTGTGGGATGTACATATAAAAGAAAGTTCTGTGAGTTCTTTTTTTGCTGTTTGCATTTAAGGCCAGCTCTGCTGTGTCCCCACTCCTTTATGACATTTGACGACAGTGCAAGTGAATGGTGTTTAAAGTTAGACAAAGTCTGCGTTATCATTAACACTTGGGAACATATTTCCTAAACTGGGAGATTCGATTGTGGTTGTGACTATTGCAGAATCTGCTCAAAGAAAGACTGGTGATTCTGCATGGTGTTTAATTTCACACACATTTTGGTATTTGTTTGCAAAAGTGAGTATTCAAAGCTGAAAGGAGTTGGTGAAATCAGGTAGAACATGTTTGGGAGATTCTGTCAGAAGGATGTGAGCCAGAACTTTGAGTTTGACAATGAAGGCGCGTGAGCTGGTGGCCATTTTATGTGTGTAAAAACCAAGCTCTTATATGAGACTGTGTTTGTTTTATGCAAAGTGTCCCCCTGTCATTCAAGAACATTTGGCAGTGAAGAGAATACCAAAGTATGGAGATCCAGGCATGCTGACCATTATCACACTGAGGGACTCAGTACGTAGGGGATTGGTTACTGTTTGAAGAGCTGAAAAATGGTGAGCAGCAAGGGAAGTTATCTAAGTGGCTGAAAATGAAGTAGAGAATAAAAGTGTCTGGCCAATGAAGGAGAAGTACTGGCTTCCAGCATGAACCCAGCACTGAAACCTTTCTTCAGTGAGAACAGGGCTAAACACAAATGAAACTCTCAGAAAACAACATCCAATTGTCTTTGTGTCCAGTATGTTATGGCAGAGGGCTTTTGAAATAGGTCACCATACATTTGCGCAAACCTCATAAACATAATTGATGTATCTAGAACGCACGGTAATTTTGGTCATTCCTGTGATGGCAGTTTGAAGCATTTGCTGTGAAAATGAACATATAGCTGCTCTTTGCAAGGCACTCATAGAAACTGCTGGAAGCCTCTCTGAAACCAGGAAGTGTTTTTAATGATTTCTGTGAGGTTCGGGGGAGAATGGAAGATTTTGCAATGCAGTTCCCTCTCTCTGACAGAAATATTAGTACATATTGATACAAACAACATGGATAGAAAAAAGGATGAGGTCCTGCAAGCAGAATTTAGGGAGCTCGGAAGCAAATTACAAACAGGAACCAAAGCTAGAAATCTCTGGATAACTTCTGGTGCCACATGCTAGTGAGTATAGAAAAAGGAGCTTAGAACTGGTGAATAAATGGCTGGAGAGATGGTGCAAGAGAGAGAACTTTAGATTTCTGGGATATTGTGACCATTTTTGAGGGCAGTGTGACATGAACCTGAATTGGAATGGGACCAGCATCCTTGTGGGGAGGTTTGCTAGTGCTGGTGGGGAGGGTTTAAATGAACTTGACAGGAGTGGGGTGTGATCCAGAGAAAAGGTTCAGCAGGAAGAGATGAACAGTCAAAATTAGGAGAGGCAGCAAGCAAGTCAAGAAAGCATTGAAATGATCGGTCCTTTCAGGCACAAGGGAGTTTGCCAAAATTGGATATTATTTATTTTAATGCCCAGAGTCTGACAACCAAGGCAGATGAGTTGAATTTAAACACAGGGGTCTGGCGACATTGCTGTCACTGAGACGGTTGAGAGAGGGGCAGGATTAACAGCTCAATATGCCAGGCTCTTCAGGTGAGACCAGGAAGGAGGTTAGAGAGGAGAGGGTAGTGCAATATTGATCAGGAATAATGAAGCATGGCGTCTTAGAGGCTCCTCAAACAAAGCCATGTGGGTAGAACCTTAAATCAAATAAAGGAGCAATCACCTGGCCTAGAGTGTACTATCCCCCCTCTAACAGTCATAGAGGAACAGAACAGCAGATACAAATACAAATTTCAGAGAAACCTAAAAACAATAGGGTAGTGATAGTGGTGGATTTCAACTTCCCTAACAAGACCTGACACAGTCTTAGTTTAGAAAGTTTTAGGGGGAGCAGAATTCTTATGTATCCAGGAGAGCCTTTTAAGCCAGTACGTAGTAGGCCCCCAAGCGAGGGGGCAGTCCTGCACTTAGTGTTAGGTAATGACTCCAGGCAAGTGTTTGAATATCAGTGGAGGAACATTGTGCAGGCAGTGATCACAACTCCATTACATTCAAGGTTGCTTTGGAAGAAGGCAAGGATTGACCTGAAGTCAAATTCCTGAACAGGAAGAAGGCCAATTTTAATAAGGGCAGTTATGATTTGACCAGAATGCACTTGGAGCAGATCCTTTCAGGTAGTTTGTGTCACAGCAGTAGAACACATTCAAGAAGGAAATAGGGAGAGTACAGGGCAAATATGCTCCAATAAAGATAAAGGGTGAGACCAACAAATCCAGGGAACCCTGGGTATCAAGGGATATACAGGAATAGATAAAGAGTAAAAAGGAGACTTATGTCAAATACTGAGGGCTCAAAACAGCAGAAGTTCTAGAGGAGTATAGAATATACAAGAGGAATCTTAAAAAGGAATTTAGAATAGCAAAAAGGGGCATGAAGGAATAATAACAGGCAAAATAAATGACTATCCCAAGTTATTTCATAAGCACATTAAGGGTAAAAGGATAACTAGGGAAAGAGTAGAACCCATTAAGGCTCACGGTGGAAATTTGTGGTGGAGCCAAAGACATGGGTAGGGCTCTAAATTAATATTTTGTGATGGTGTCCACTAGTGAGCAGGAAGATGTGAGTATGGACATCAAGGAGAAGGCCTGTAATATAACTAAAGAAATTAGCACAGACAGGAGGCTCTAAGTGGTGTGACAGGCTTAAAAATAGATAAATCTCCAGGGCCAAATGAAATATATCCCAATCTGATGGACAAGGCAAGGGAGGAAACTACAAAAGTACTGGCAATAATTTTCAATTCCTCTCTGGCCACAAGAGAAGTACCAGAGGATTAAAGGACAATCAATGTGATACCGTTATTCAAGAAGAGAACAAGGGATAAGCCAAGAAATTACAAGCTAGTCAGACTAACCTCAGTGATGGGGAAACTATTGGATGTAATTCTGAAGGATATTTAATCTACACTTGGAGAGACAGAGATTCATCCATAACAATCAGCATGGTTTTACAGGAAGGTCATGTCTGACCAACTTGATTGACTTTCTCAAAGAATTGACCATGTGTGTAGAACATCATCTGCATAAAGGGCAATTTTATGTTTACCTGTACCAATCCTCGGGGCCGTTATATTAGGATCAGCTCATACAGCTTCTGCTAGTGGTTCCATTATTAGCGTAAATAACAATGGCAAGAGGGAACATCCCTGATGGCAGCCCCTACCCACACTGAAGCTATCCGAACCTAATCCATTGGTAACCACAACTGCTTTGGGATCATTATACAATGTTGAGACCCATTTGGTAAACACCTGTCCAACGCCAAACCTTTCCAATGTGTAAAACAAATATGACCATTCAACCCTATCAAATGCCTTTTCCGCGTCTATTGAAACTACTACTCCTGATATCTTTCCCTGATGACAGGCTTGAATCATATTCAAAACCCTTCTAATATTATTGGATGATCTACGGCCCTTAATAAACCCCGTCTGATCCTCCTTTATAATATGTGGCAGTACCCTTTCTAGTCTCAGTGCTAACATTATAGAAAGGATTTTAAAATCTACATTTAACCAGGATATTGGTCTATATGATGTACAATCTTCTGGATCCTTTCCTTTTTTAAAGATAAGAGAGATATTTGCCTCTTTCAGCGAAGGCGGGAGACAGCCCTGACTATATGCATAGTTATACACGTCCATAAGTGGACCAGCCAATATTTCTGTAAATTCTTTATAGAATTCAGCTTGAAAACCATCTGGGCCCGGTGCCTTACCACTCTGAAGTTGCCTAATTGCATCAAGTATGTCTTGGACTGTTAGAGGAGCATTTAGGACCAATACCTGTTCCGGAGTTAGGCCTGGAAAGGTCAAATTTTTTAAAAATGACTGCATCCTCCTCGTCCTATCTTCACAATCCTGCGATTTATATAAATCAGAATAAAATTTTCTAAAGATAGCATTAATCTTTTTATGATCATGAATCAAAATACCC
>NC_057711.1:28109327-28115155 GCF_004010195.1 Chiloscyllium plagiosum | reverse complement strand
CCCTCTCCCCACCCCCCCATGATAATATTAAACAGTAAGATAAGAGAAAAAAAAGGGGAGGATATAAACCAAAGTGGGGGGAAAGGCAAACCAACATCCATTATGTCTTACAGTTTATCTAAGAGAGTCCAAGAATTCCTTAGCCTTTTCTGGCGATCCGAAGTTATATACGGATCCTTCATGGTTAAAGCATAGCGTCGCTGGGTAGCGCAAGGAGTACTGAATATTTAAGTCCCTTAAACGCTTCTTCGCCTCGTCGAATGCCTTCCTCTTTCGGACCAGAGCTGGGGAAAAGTCCTGGAATAACATGATCTTGGATCCTTTATACATCATGGCTTGGGGGTCTTTTCCAAGATTTCTAGAGGCTTCTAGGAGTATCTGCCTCTTCTTGTAGCTCTGCAGCTGGAACAGGACCGGGCGTGGGCGCTGGTTCGAGCCGGGTCCGCGTATTGCAACCCAGTAGGCCCATTCTACCCTTACCTGGCCTGATCCAGCTTCCAAATTTAAAAGATGTGGCAGCCACTGCTCGAGAATCACTGTAAGCTGGCCTTCCTCTTCCCGTTCGGGAAGGCCCAGCAAACGAATTTTTTTTGACGACCTGATCCACGGCCGATTGAGCTGTAGTTTCGGAGGTCGCGGCCTTTAACTCCGCCCCTCCGACTCGGCGCTCGATTTCTTGGATGTCTCGGTCGTGCTTCTGCAGTGCGGCCGAGAGTGAGTCCCATCAATTTCGGGATTCTTTGATGAAATCGTCGATATTCGCGCCCAGTTTGGAGATCATTTCTACAAGGCTTGCCACTGTAGGTAAATCCCCTGGGGCGGCTGTGGATGCCTCGGCTGCAGCTGGAGAGGGTGGGGGAGGCGTTCCTGCTTGTTGAGAGCTGCGGGCTCCCTTCCCTTTAGCCATTTTTACTAAAGATTAGATTGTTTAAATTTGATATTAAACAACTAATTAAATTAAACAGCTATTATAAATGATTTGGTAAGTGTGGTGGGGTGGGTGACCCACTTTACCCAAGACTTGGGAGGAGCACTGTAGACCCAGACTTGCTGGGTCGCCGCCATCTTGGATCTGTAAATATATTTATTAGCAAATTTTGTTAACTTTACAAACATATAAAAAAATTGAAAAAATACAATCAATAACAAATATCAGTATAATAAAAAAAACACAAATTACCATATAACAACTGTCTACTAACTACTAACCTACCCTATAATACAAAACAAACCCTAACACTGTGCAAAATAACACCAAGAAATAAGTAAATAATTAATAAATCAAAGCAAAAAAAACCCAAAAAAACACAGAATACAGAACAGCTATGCTCAGCGCAAAGCTCCCAAACAAAGGAAAGCGAACATTGTATATATACCCATATTAACCCAGGAGACCCCCCCCTCCAGGCCCCAGGGCTTGACAAATCTAACCATCCTGGTTAAACAAACGCTCTAGTTAAGATAACTGACAAATCTATATCCAAATAACTTCAAGTAGGGCTGCTGTGTGGTCTGTTGTGTGGCGCACCATGTTTGTAAAAAGGTCCAAGGGAATTTCTGCCATCCCAGCAAGCCCGGCGGGTTCTCAGACACCCAGTTCATCAGAATGTTCTTCCGTGCACAGTATATAAGAATATTATGTAGTTTCTTCCCATGCCCATCTAAAGATGGTAAATTCGGTAGACCTAAGAGAAGAGCATGTGCCCGAAACGTCGAATCTTCTGTTCCCTAGATGCTGCCTGACCTGCTGTGCTGTTCCAGCAATAAAGTTTCAGCTAAGAGGAGAGATATCAGGTCTACTTTGACTTCAGTCCTCAATACCCTCCCTATCTCTCCCGCCACAGCGCTCCAATAAACATGGAGCCTGTGGCATGTCCAGAAGCAATGGGTAAGAGTACCTACATTTATTTTACATTTGGGGCACACTGAAGATGCCCCTTATTTAAACTTCGCCAGATGGTCTGGTGCCAGATGAGCCCTGTGCAGAACCTTTAACTGCGTAGCGCATGCTCTATTACAGATTGAAATCTTTCGAGCATTCTCCCATATGTTCTCCCATGTTTCAGAAGGTATCTCCACTCCTAGCTCTTGCTCCCACACCTCACATAACCGGTTAATATCCTGCCAGGCCCTGCCACCCAGCAGGCGATAGAGGGCACTAACTGAAAGGGTGCTTGTGGAACGCAGCAACAACCTCTCTGTATCGGGTTTATAGGGCTTAGTGAGAAGCATGGTCTTCTTCTGGATGAAATTCCTAACCTGAAAAAAACGGAAAAGGTCTCTGCTGGGCAACCATTATTTGCGGCTCAGTTGCTCAAAAGACATCATAACCTCCCCCTCAAACAAGTCTCCCAAACTAGAAACTCCTCTTGCCGCCCATAGTTTGAATCCTGAGTCCATCATCCCTGGTCGGAACCCTGGCATGCCAACTATAGGTGTAAGTGGCGAAGTCTTCGATAAACAACCCTCACTCTGATCCATCGTCCTCCATGCCTTGACTGTACTAATGACAATAGGGTTCTGGCAGTGGTCCACAACTATCCTCATCTTATCCACGAACAACAGGTTAATAAGAGGGCACTTTGCCTGGGAGGCCTCGATATCGAGCCATCTTGAGTTTGGATCGTTATCTACCCAATCACAAACAAAGGACAGCAGGGAACTCAATTGATACCTCATGATGTCTGGGAAATCAACTCCTCTCCCTCCATGAGGCAACTGCAATTTAGTAAGTTTGATGAGGGGTCACCCACGATGCCAGACAAAGGAACCAAGCCACCCCATAAAATTCCGCAGCATTGACCTGGGAAACATTATAGGGAGCATACGCATGGGATAAAGCAAATGAGGAAGAACATTCATCTTAATGAGAGATATTCGACCCAGCCATGAAATTGGAAGAGCCTCCCATCTCTGGAGATCCCACCTAATATTGTCGAGCAAGTGAGCAAAGTTAGTCCAAAATAATAGATCAAACTTGGGGGTAATAAAAATGCCTAGGTATCGGAATCCTGCCCGTGACCACTTAAAAGGGAACTTAGAGCCACCTTCAACTTCTGGCACATCCGTAAGGTTCCCCAAAGGCATAGCCTCAGATTTTGCCAAGTTAATCTTATATCCTGAAATAGCCCCAAATGAATTGATACATTGTATCAAATGGGGTACGGAGGTCATCGGGTTCGATAAAAACAGAAGGACATCATCCGCGTACAGTGTAATCTTGTGTGCCCACGATCCCATTTCCGGAGCGGTTATGTGCACGTTCTGACGAATGGCCTCTGCCAGCGGCTCTATCACCAATGTAAACAACAATGGTGAGAGGGGGCAGCCTTGCTGACTACCCCTACCAATCGTAAAATTCCCAGACTTCACCACGTTGGTGATGACCGTAGCCAGAGGGTGGCGATATAAAACCTCCACCCACCTAGCAAAGACTCCACCCAACCCAAACTGTTCTAAGACATAAAAAAGATTCGACCATTCCACCTGGTCAAATGCTTTCTCTGCATCTAAGGATATCACCAACCCCTGAATCGATCGTTGCTGACAAACTTGGACCATATTCAGCAACCTCCTAATATTATTAGAGGACCTATGGCCCCTTATAATGCTCGTCTGGTCCTCTTTAACAATATGGGGCAACACCTTTTCCAATCTCAGCGCCAGGATCTTGGACAGAATCTTGAAATCTGAAATTAATAAAGAGATGAGCCTGTATGAGGCACAATTCTCAGGAACCTTCCCCTTCTTAAGAATTAAGGAAATATTAGCTTCTCTCAAAGATGGTGATAGGCATTCATGCATATAGGAGTGATTGTACATCTCCAACATCGGCCCTGACAGAATCCCTATAAACTCCTTATACAACTCACCCAGGAGACCATCAGGGCCAGGCGCTTTACCAATCTGAAGTTGCTTAGTTGCCTCCTGTATTTCTCGAACTGTCAAGGTGGCATTAAGGAGAGTGGTCTGTTCCAAGGTTACCCCTGGGATGTCCAGGTTCTTAAAAAAAGGGCTCCATTTTAGCCCTCCTGTTCTCGCAACCTTCAGACCGATACAATTCAGAGTAAAAGCTCCGAAAAGCCTCATTAATCTTTATAGCATCGTATGTAAGGGACCCTGACACTGTCTCTGATTGCAGTAATGGATTGGGGAGCATGCTTTTTCGTAGTCAGGTATGCTAAATACTACCCTGACTTATCCCCATATTCGAACAGCCTTTGTCTCACAAAAGCAAGTTCTTTCTTTGCATTTTGTGTCAGTATTGAATTCAAGGCAGCCCGGAGAGCCATGATCTGCTGTAGCTTAGTCATTGAAGGCTGCCGCGGCTTTCAACCTCGTCTCAAGTAGATGCTGCTGTTCCTCCTTCTGTCATTTCCAGCTGGCTGAATAGGAAATAGCTAATCCCCTAGCAAAGGCCTTAGCAGTCTCCCATAGCATAGATGGACTACTAGCTGTGCCTGAGTTGATAGTCAAGAATTCCTGAAACTCCTTCAAAAGATATTCCACAAATTTGGAATCCTTAAGGAGAAAAGGGTCCAAACGCCAGTGCCGCAAACCTAGCCCTTCACTCTTGGCCTTAACCTTCAAATATACTGCTACGTGATCAGAGATAGCTGTATTCCCAATTTTACAACCCATAATCAAATCCAGAAAGGCCAAGGGAGGCAGAAAAAGACCAATCCGCGTGTGATATTTATGTGGGTTTGAAAAAAAGGTGAAGTCCCTGCCAGTAGGGTGAAGACATCTCCAAATACCCACTAGCCCCAACTCCTCGCTTAAGTCAACCACCTGCTTGGCCTGCGAAGAAATAGTTGGGGGCCCACAAGGCATCCTGTCCCCACTGTCGGATCCAAAAGACAATTAAAACTCACCCCCATAATAATGTGCCATGTTCCAAAAGCACTCAGCTTAGAGAAAGCACTAATCAAAAATTTGAGGGGATATGCCGGAGGACAATAGACATTTAAAATGCCATATTCTTCCCCATGTATCAGGGCTTTAAGTATCACGAAATGTCCCTGCTCATCTTTCACCTGCTCTAATAATGTGAACGGAAGATTTTTCTGGATAAGTACTGCCACTCCCCTACTTTTAGTAGTAAAGGATGAAAAGAATACCCAGTCATAACCCCCCCTGTTGTAATTTCAGGTGTTTCCCATCATTAAGATGGGTTTCCTGCAACAAAGCGATATCAACCCTTTCCCTCCTTAGGCTAGAAAGCACTTTTTTCCTTTTAACAGGTGAATGACTTCCCTTGATGTTCCAGGTGCACCACTTAAAAACTACTCTATCATAACTATAAACAACTATTACTACCAAAAAGCTACAAAGAAAACTAACTATAAAATCTTGAATGGAAGACACCTCCCCCTGCACATAGGGGGCACTCCTCCTACCTATCCCCTCCTTCACAGCTCCTTCAAACCCAGACTGTGCCCCAGACTTAGGCCAGAAAAATAAAACCAAGGAGATGATCCTTAAATCAACAGAAAAAAGATAGTCAGGATGTGCACTCCACCCATCCCTGGCTTCATGTTACCCCGACTTGTGACTAAGAGAGGAACAGAACAAACAAATAAAAGGGTGAGACAACAAAGAACATCCACAAAATTTCCCATCAGAAAATCCAGTTATTAAAAAAAAGGAACAACTTAGTCATAGAGTCATAGAGATGTACAGCATGGAAACAGACCCTTCGGTCCAACCCGTCCATGCCAACCAGATATCCCAACCCAATCTGGTCCCACCTGCCAGCACCCGGTCCATATCCCTCCAAACCCGTCCTATTCATATACCCATCCAAATGCCTCTTAAATGTTGCAATT
>NC_057711.1:28106708-28107958 GCF_004010195.1 Chiloscyllium plagiosum | reverse complement strand
GGGGCCCTATTCTCTCCCTAGTTACCCTTTTGTCCTTAATATATTTTTTAAAACTCTTTGGATTCTCCATAATTCTATTTGCCAAAGCTATCTTATGTCCCTTTTGTGCCCGCCTGATTTCCCTCTTAAGTATACTCCTACTTTCTTTATACTCTTCTAAGGATTCACTCGATCTATCCTGTCTATACCTGACATATGCTTCCTTCTTTTTCTTAACCACACCCTCAATTTCTTTAGTCATCCAGCATTCCCTATATCTACCAGCCTTCCCTTTCACTCTGACAGGAATATACTTTCTCTGGATTCTTGTTACCTCCTTTCTGAATGCTTCCCATTTTGCAGCCGTCCCTTTACCTGTGAACATCTGCCTCCAATCAGCTTTCGAAAGTTCTTGCCTAATACCATCAAAATTGGCCTTTCTCCAATTTAGAACGTCAACCTTTAGATCTGGTCTATCCTTTTCCATCATTATTTTAAAATGAATAGAATTATGGTCGCTGGCCCCAAAGTGCTCCCCCACTGACACCTCAGTCACCTGCCCTGCCTTATTTCCCAAGAGTAGGTCAAGTTTTGCACCTTGTCCAGTAGGTACATCCACATACTGAATCAGAAAATTATCTTGTACGCAGTTAAGAAATTCCTCTCCATCTAAACCTTTAACACTATGGCAGTCCCAGTCGATGTTTGGAAAGTCAAAATCTCCGACCATAACTACCCTATTATTCTTACAGATAGCTGAGATCTCCTTACAAGTTTGCTTCTCAATTTCCCTCTGACGATTTGGGAGTCTATAATACAATCCCAATAAGGTGATCATCCCTTTCTTATTTCTCAGTTCCACCCAAATAACTTCCCTGGATGTATTCCCGGGAATATCCTCCCTCAGCACAGCTGTAATGCTATGCCTTATCAAAAATGCCACTCCCTCTCCTCTCTTGCATCCCTTTCTATCCTTCATGTAGCATTTGTATCCTGGAACATTAAACTGCCAGTCCTGCCCATCCCTGAGCATGTTTCCATAATTGCTATGATATCCCAGTCCCATGTTCCTAACTAGGCTCTGAATTCATCTGCCTTCCCTGTTAGGCCCCTTGCATTGAAATAAATGCAGTTTATTAGTCCTACCTTGTCCCTGCCTGCCCTGACTGTTTGACTCACTTCTGTTCTCAGCTGTACCAGTCTCAGATTGATCTCTTTCCTCACTATCTCCCTTGGTCCCACCCCCCCACCTTACTAGTTTAAATCCTCCC
>NC_057711.1:28074078-28106518 GCF_004010195.1 Chiloscyllium plagiosum | reverse complement strand
CAATGTGGACAATGACCTCCTGCTGGCCCCTCTCCCCCGTGAGAACATTCTGCACCCTCTCTGAGACATCCTTGATCCTGGCACCAGGGAAACAACACACCAGTCTGCTTTTTCTCTGCTGGCCACAGAAATGTCTGTCTATACCTCGGACTACAGAATCCCCTAACACAATTGATCTCTTGGAAGCCGATGTACCCATCGTTGCATTAGAGCCAGTCTCAATACCAGAAACTTGGCTTTCATGCTACGTTCTCCTGAGAATCTATCATCCCCTACATTTTCCAAAACAGCATACCTGTTTGAAATGGGTATATCCGCAAAAGACTCCCGCCCTAGGTGCTGACCTCTCTCACCCTTCCTGGAGTTAACCCATCTATGTGACTGTATCCAAGACTTTCCCCCCTTCCTACAACTGCCATCCATCACATACTGTTGCTGTTGCAAATTCCTCATCGCTTCTATCTGTCTCTCCAACCGATTCTCTCGATCTGATAAGATTCGCATCCCAACAGCATTTATAGCAGATATAATCCATAGTAACCCTTAAACTCTCTTTAAACTCCCACATTTGACAAGAAGTACATATCACTGCAAAGGCCATTTTTGCTCCTTCACAATCTACAGACTCAGAAAATAACACCGTCTTATTCCTCTACAAACACTGCCTCAGGTTAAATTAAGAGCTATGGCTTATATTTTAAGTTTAATCAAGAGACTTATCTCCAAAAACATATAATCAAGAAAGAATCCACTGTACTCACTAATACAGCCTTTCTCTTGGACAGACTTAAAACAACAATTAACTTATCTGATTCTGTGTTGTGAACTTCGCCCAAACCAGTTCCTCCAAGATTAGTTGTGATACTCACTGTTTGTTAATTTTCCCAGATGCACTCCGATGTCCAGCGACATATGAATTCAAAACAGCAAATGCAGCAACTGTGCAGGTTCTCTTTCTCTCTCTCTCTCTCTCCTGCGATAACGTAAGGTTTTATTAAAAAGCTTACACACACATGCACGCACACATATACACATACAATGCTATGGGGTGAATTTGCATTTGCAGAATTGTAACTGCAGATACATTCTATTTTGTTCAAAAATCACACAATCTGCAGTCAGTCATAGAGTCATAGAGATGTACAGCATGGAAACAGGCTCTTCAGTCCAACCTGTCCATGCCAACCAGATATCCCAACCCAATCTAGTCCCACCTGCCAGCACCCGGCCCAGATCCCTCCAAACCCTTCCTATTCATATACCCATCCAAATGCCTCTTAAATGTTGCAACTGTACCAGCCTCCACCACATACTCTGCAGCTCATTCAATACACATACCACCCTCTGTGTGAAAAAGTTGCCCCTTAGGTCTCTTATATCTTTCCCCTCTCACCCTAAATCTATGCCCTCGAGTTCTGGACTCCCCGATCCCAGGGAAAAGAATTTGTCTATTTATCCTATCCATGCCCCTCATAATTTTGTAAACCTCTATAAGGTCACCCCTCAACCTCCGACGCTCCATGGAAAACAGCCCCAGCCTGTTCAGCCTCTCCCTGTCAGTCAGATCCTCCAACCCTGGCAACATCCTAGTAAATCTTTTCTGAACCCTTTCAAGTTTCACAACATCTTTTTGATAGGAAGGAGACCAGAATTACATGCAATATTCCAACAGTGGCCTAACCAATGTCCTGTACAGCTGCAACATGACCTCCCAACTCCTGTACGCAATACTCTGACCAATAAAGGAAAGCATACCAAACACCTTCTTCACTATCCTATCTACCTGCAACTCCACTTTCAAGGAGCTATGAACCTGCACTCCAAGGTCTCTTTGTTCAGCAACACTCCCTAGGACCTTACCATTAAGTGTATAAGTCCTGCTAAGATTTGCTTTCCCAAAATGCAGCACCTCGCATTTATCTGAATTAAACTCCATCTGCCACTTTCTCAGCCCATTGGCCCATCTGGTCCAGATCCTGTTGTAATCTAAGGTAACCATCTTCGCTGTCCTCTACACCTCCAATTTTGGTGTCATCTGCAAACCTACTAACTCTACCTCTTATGCTCGCATTCCAATTATTTTTCCCCCTTTCCAAAAAGGAAGGTATTAGGGAGAAAGAAAGGCACAAACAAAGGAAGGGAAAACATGGGGAAAGAAGGAAAAGAAAACAAACATTAACTGTATTCTTCAGGCCAGTCCATCTATTTTAAAGTGTCGACAAAGTTTTTAGCTTTATTCGCTGAGTCAAATGTATAAACTGAGTCCTCGTGGCTGAAGCGGAGCACTGCGGGGTATCTCATGGATGCCTAGGTTCCTGGGCCTCTTTTTAACTTCATTGAAGGACTTGCTCTTTCGAATTACAGCTGCACGCAAATCCTGGAAAAACATGATATTTGGCCCCTTGTACAGCAATGCCTGTGGATCTTTTCCCAGGGATCTGGAAGCTTCTATCACTTTTTGCTTGTCCTTATATGAATGGAAGTGTATTAGGACCGAGCGGGTGTGCTGCACTGGGCCTTTGTAACCCGATAAGCCCTTTCAATCTGCAGCCTGCTGGACTCGATGTGAAAGCCCAAAAACTTCAGCAGCCTGCTTTCAAAGAAGCTGACTGGGTGCTCACCTTCCTCACCTTCAGGGAGCCTGACAATTCGGCGATTTGTCCTCCGACCTCGATTTTTGAGGTCGTCGATATGGTCTCGCAAGACCCGCACCTCTCGCTCCAGCACCTGGATCCGACTGGATGAGGACTCCATCGCAGCTTCCAAAGCCTTAGTTCAACCTTCCACCCCCTCCAGCCGCTCTCCGAGGCCCTGGATCTTCTGCTCATGCTTCTGCAGCATGGATGTGACAGGTAGGACCTGGGCATGAGTCTCCCCACAGATCTCCTCAACCACAGCCCCAACTTTCAAAGTAAGTTTCTCCATCGCCGCAGCTAATTCCTGTGAGTCTGTCAGGTCCCCAGGGGGTTCAGGAGAGGCTGCTGTCTCTGGTGTTGTAGGTGCTGGCAGGGGAGTGTCCTCCCTGCTGCTGTTTGCTTGCTCCTTTTCCCTTTGGCATCCTTCCCACTCCCAAATATGAACAAATGCATATTCTGTAAGATTTTAAACTAATAATTCCACCACATAAGTTGGCCAGGGGTGGCAAAAAACACCAGTATGTCTTGGCTGTTAGGCAGAGCTGTCCACAGCAGTTCTATAGAATCGCCGCCATCTTGTCGAGTAGATAAACACTTTTGACTGGAAGGTATTCAATGCTATGGGTCAAAGACTGGAAAATTGAATGAGAATTTTTTGACTGACTGGCACAGGCTCAATGGGCCAAAGGGCTATCTTGTAGACCTCCACGACTCTGTGAAGCCAGAGGTCTGGGTTTGAGTCCCATGCCCAGGATTCGCTGGCCGAGGATGTTGGGTTCATAATGTGTCCAAGCAGTGGCAAGTAGTAAAAGCAGCCGAGATTTCCAGTCAACCATGTGACTGAAAGGTAGTTGGGATTTCAACCATCAGTGGCCAATGCTCCAGCCTTCACTATGGATGGACATGTGCATGGTGTCAGAGCAACGTGAGTGAACTGTAACACACCACAAAGAGAAGGCAGCCTCTTTCTGGTTCCACAAAACATCACCCCGTTTGCTGACAATGCCTCCAAGGTAGACCAAGTTGTCACCTATCTCTCCTGATCCCAGGCTGTCTCCACATTCACAGTCTGCCCGTTAGTATTGAATTGACATCAGCAGTTTTCCCAATTATAATAATGAGATCCACCCACCACAGGATCTCCCAGCAGCAACATCAGGTGGGCAATGTGAACAGTACACAAATCAGGTGAACTCAATGGTTCATCAAGTGATGCCGACCTCTTCGTCCTGCTTGACCTCTCTACTGTGCCTCTGCCTTTCAGATTCCCACACCAGTGGAAACAATCCCTCAGTGTCTACACTGTGCCTTCAAAATATTTTTTGTTTCAGTGAGATTGCCTCTCATTCTTTCAAACTCCCTGTGAATAAAGGCTTCATTTATGCATCATCTTATCACAGACAAAGCCTCCCACCCTGGGGACCTGTTTAATGAACTGTCACTGTGCTATCTCCAATGTAAGACTATGCTTCCTTAAAACACAGAGACAAAACATTCCAGATATGGCCTCCGCAAAAGCAGTGTATGATTGTAGCAAGACTTCTTTATTCCTTACACCAAATAGAGTCATAGAGATGTACAGCATGGAAACAAGCCCTTTGGTCCAACCCGTCCATGCTGACCAGATATCCGAACCCAATCTAGTCCCACCTGCCAGCACCTGGCCCATATCCCTCCAAACCCTTCCTATTCATAAAACCATCCAAATGCTTCTTAAATGTTGCAATTGTACCAGCCTCCACCACTTCCTCTGGCAGTTATCAACCTCATCACCTCAGGAGGTCTCCCACCTATAGCTTCCAACTTCGTAGTCCGGGAATCCCGCACCGCCCGATTCTATCTCCTTCCCAAGATCCACAAGCCTGACCACCCTGGCGACCCATTGTCTCAGCCTGTTCCTGCCCCACCGAACTCATCTCCACCTATCTCAATACTGTCCTATCCCCCCTAGTCCAGGGACTCCCCACATACGTTCAAGACATTACCCACACCCTCCACCTCCTCCAAGACTTCCATTTCCCCAGCCCCCAACACCCTAGCAGAACGCTTCAGGGATCATCTCTGGGACACCCGCACCAATCAACCCCACCGCCCCGTGACCCAACATTTCAACTCCCCCCTCCCACTCTGCCGAGAACATGCAGGTCCTGGACCTCCTCCATCGCCACTCCCTCACCACCCAATGTTTGGAGGAAGAACACCTCATTTTCCACCTTGGAACACTTCAACCCCATGACATCAATGTGGACTTCACCAGTTTCCTCATTTCCCCTTCCCCCACCTTACCCCAGTTCCAACCTTGCAGCTCAGCACCATTCTCATGACCTGTGCTACCTGCCAATCTTCCTTCCCACCTATCCACTTCACCCTCCTCTCTGACCTATCACCTTCATCCCCACCCCCATTCACCCATTGTACTCTTTACTACCTTCTCACCACCCCCACCCTCCTCTCATTTATCTCCCCACCCTGGAGGCTCCCTGTCTTCATTCCTGATTAAGGGCTTTTGCCAGAAAGGTTGATTTTCCTGCTCCTTGGATGCTGCCTGACCTGCTGTGCTTTTCCAGCACCACTCTAATCTAGACTCTGATTTCCAGCATCTACAGTCCTCACTTCTGCCCTACTGCCTCACAGCTCCAGGGGTTCAGGTTTGATTCCACCCTCAGACAACTGGCTGTGTGGAGTTTGTATATTCTCTCTGGATCTGTGTGGGTTTCCTCTGGGTGCTCCAGTTCCACCCCACAATCCAAAGAGGAGCAGGTTGGGTGCATTGGCCACAGGAAATGCAGGGTTACAGGGATAGAGTGGGATGCTCTTCAGAGGGGTGGTGCAGATTCGATGGGCCAAATGGCCTGCTTCCACGCTATAGGGATTCTATGATCTTTGCGACTGGCTCTTTTCAGGGCTGCACCCAACGAGGTATGGAGTATGAGTTTGCCACAAGGTCATCAATGCCCTGTACAGAAAAACAAATTAATTTCTAAGATTCACAAACAGAGCTATGCTCAAGAACAAACCACAACAAGCAGACCAAACACAGCCAGAATCCCTAACCACCTTACCATACATCAAAGATGACAGCCAGACTACTAAGACCCCTCGGAATCCTAGTAGCACACAAACCCACCAACACTCTCAAACAAAAATTAACAAACTTAAAAGACCCAGTACAACCCATGGATAAAACCAACGTCATCTACAAAATTCCATGCAAGGACTGCCACAAACACTACACTAGGACAAACAGGAAGAAAGTTAGCCACCAGGATACACGAACACCAGCTAGCCACAAAAAAACACGACCCTCTCTCCCTCGTAGCCCTACACATGGATAAAAAAAAAACACCATTTCGACTGGGACAACACATCTATCCTGGGACAGGCTAAGCAAAGACATGCCAGAGAATTCCTAGAGGCCTGGTACTCCAACCACAACGCCATAAACAAACACATAGATCTAGATACCATCTATCAAACCCTCAGAAAACGAACAGGAAATTACATCACCACAAACTCCAGGAGCCCCATCCAGGACAAACATATAAATAGAAAGCAGGAGACAACAGCTTCGCTTCACTTGGATGTCGCCACTGATGATGTTACCTAGCCAGGTAATGGAACGTCTGGATATCAAACCTACAGCTCAGCGAGCAAACCTACACCCTAAACCTCAACCTGACCTACAAACCTTCACAAACCTTGCAAAAAAGTATCTTCTTCACTCTGTCCCTCTCACTTTGTCTCAGTGCACTCTCAGGTTCTGCAGCTGAGGTGGAAGGAGCCTGCCCCACGGTTGTAGGCCCAGTGGCCTTGGAGCTTTGATCAGGTGACCCCAGGTGTGTTTGTGTCCAGAGGGCCCAGATGTTGAGTGTGCCCAGAGGCACCTTCCTCAGTTCAATCTCCCAGTGGCCGGAGGGGAGCAGGCAGGATGGAGGGGGAAAACTGGGCCACTTTTAGAGAGCTCTGGGGAGCACCTCTGAGTGGTTCCTCCTCTGACTGGGTACCCGGTGGCACTGCCTTGCCTTCCCTGTGAGGAAGGGTACCCAGAGTGAGCTCAAAGTCCCTGTGTCACCCTGCTCCTTGAGCCATGAGTGCAGGTCGGTGCATGAATCCAGCAGACTCTGAGGGTCTGGCTGTCAGTGGAGGCAGTCAGATGATCACGTGCCTGAGGCCGCAGGATCCTAACCACACTGCTGCAGTCCTGTGAAGGCTTACCCAGAGGCACTAGCAACCTGCCTGCTGCTGTCTGCATCTGCCCAATGGTGAAGTCCCAAATTACTGACACCACTGGGTCCTCACCCGCATGAGGTTAAGCATGCCAGCCAAGTGCCAGCGGCTGGAAACACTTCTCCCTCAACCAACTGCGGAGGATGTGGCAGCAAAATGGTGACTGACAATCCCCCGACTCTAATCCAGCTAACATACCCAGTATCTGTGCTGGTGGAGAGTGCAGGAGGCAACCTTGCTGATGCTTCATCTGAGGCATCCTTGCCCTGAGGTGGGGGATGGGATGTCTTGCAGACTCACCCTCTTGACTGCGGAGACCATTGACATCCTGCTGGTACCCACAGGGGGCAACAGAGAAAGTGTCGTGACCAAGGGGTAGAAGTTGTGCCATCTTAAGAATACATTGACAGTGCAGTGATGGGAGAGTAGCATAACAATGGACATTGCCTCCTACTGGTTGCTGAGACACAGCTGTTCCAGCACCTCCACAGCATCTTCAACATCGCCAGCTAGAACCAAGACCCTCTCCTTGTCAGGAATGTGGAGCCGAACATCAGGTTCCCCACCACCCATTCTGACTCTCTATGAAAGGCTGTTTTCTCCTGGAAGGGACTGACTGAGTGAGGGGCAAGTGGCTGGCACCACAGGTAATGGTGGTGCAGGTGTTCGGAAAGGCGGAGAGGTATCCCGAGTAAGTGGGTCAGTTGTTTTGTGGACTGTTGTTTGGAGGGGTGTGGGGGAGGTGGTGAGAGCGACTGAGGATAGATGCTGTATATAACGTTGAGAGCTGTAGAGCATTAGGCTTTGTGGGAGGTATGTGCAATAGCAGAAATAGTTTGAACCGCATGTTGCAGAGAGAAGATGGTGGCATTTACCTTGGGGGTGAAGCAGAGAAGGTAGTTGACCTTCTTTTGGTGGTGCTGGGTGTTCTGCCAGACCTAAACATCATTGTGACCTTGGAGCAGGCTGGCAGCGTTAGCAATTGTGGTCCCCTGTGCTGGCTCTGAGGAGGGAGAGGACTGCTCTCCTCTGTACAACACTGTCAACCAGAACCTCCAGCTCCCTCGCTGCATGTTGGGCATAATTTCAGATCCCCAATCTTCCACTAACTCTTTTTTCAATACTGGTTATCTATAGTGATTCCAATCTGATCAATTCACCACCACCAATTGTACGCATTGTCTCAGATGGGACTTGACCTGAGCTTGCTGGCTCAGAGCAGGGACATTACCACTGCACCACCTGCTCTGTAAGCCAACTCCTACAATTCTTTCATCCAGCATCTGAAGATTCCCTTTGTTAGCTCTAATCAATCCTGCTCTATCCTTACCCTGTTTCTTGAACTGTTATTCCACTTAAAGCTCCAGACTAGCTTTGCATGTTTCACATGCTTCCATCCATTAACATGCAAAAATGAAGACCAAAACCAACCTTGTAATTAAAAATTATTACTGTGTTTTCTGCTTTGATTGCGGCATTTTGCCACGACAGAGGCAAACTGAGTAATGTATTCATCCATCTCCTACTTGCTACAGGATAACAGGCAGGTCTCTGAAGAAATTTGCCACAGAGTGGTTGACAGAATTGCTTTTCAGATTCTATTCAGTCTTGGTTATTTTATCATAGGCAGGGTTGCAGAGAAAACAAAAATCATTTCAATGTGCTGGTGTGTTAAGGCGATAAATCAAAGATTCGAGGTAGAATTTTCTTTTACTAAAACAGAACATTCTCATTACTTTTTTTAGATAGATTTACAATAGGACTCAATGTCAGACTCTGCAGTTCCGAAACATTGATGTGTCTTTCACCCTGGATTTGAGGAATGAGAACTTTGTCATTTACATTCTGACTTGTTCGACTTGAGAGCGGTTGCATGAATTAGCCGTCAAACAACAAACAATGTGATTTTATATTTTTTACACAAAAAAGGAAGGCAATGTCTCCAGTCAAGAGAACTCCAGCTCAGAGTCAGTTCCCCTGAACTGAGGAGATTCTAAATCTTCCGCTTTTAACCTATTTTTTAATCCTCACCCCACATTACTGCCAAACAGCAGCAGTGCTTAGTTCGCGTCAGCATCCATGTCATGTGCATGTAGGTGCAGGACACTGTGAAGGGACATCAAGTGCAGAAAACTATAGTCATATTCCACCACCAGGAAGAAAAAACACCCACGTGGTCAGTGACAAACAGTGTCCTTCCCTTCAAGGGCAATGCCTACATGAACGAAAAGGTGAAGGGGACGGGGTGGGTGGGGACACAGTTAGGGATTAAATAGAATTGGATAGGGAAATAAAACACACTTTGCTCTGCAGTGCCCACCTGTCCCTGAAAACCTCAACCTTGGAAACGGGGCAGGTAATTGGCCCTAATGACCCCCTTCCATGGCCGGCTGCCTGGACCTGTTTATCGGCAGTCTGGCCAGACCCAGGAGCAGACCCACAAGACAAAAATAATGTGATTTTATTTAACGTGATCACATTGGATTAGAAACTGATCCATGTCGGGCAATTAGATGAGGTGTTTGCAGCTCATCAACTGAAAACAGAGGACTACTCAGAAACACAGAGTGAGCTGGTTTGGTATATGGTCCAAGGACTCATTGGCAGCTGGTTTAAGAAGGGAGGCAGAGATAAAAACAGAAAGGCGCTTATAAATATGCTATCAGTTACATACTTAGCTTGAAAAAAAGCCCTTCCTATCAAAACAGATTTTCAAGTTGCGAGATGTGTAGGTTATCATCATTTTCTGCTTTCCCCCACACCCCCACACTCACCCACATGCACATCCTCTCGACACAGCCATACCTCACTGTGGTTAGAGTGGAATTTTGCTATGAGAGTTACTCAGTCAATTTCACTGATGAGAAATCTTTGCAGTAAATAGTGGGGAGCCAGATTGAAATGTATTGAATAAAAGATTACAAAGTCACACACCTGCCCCAATTCCCCAGTCTCTCCCCATTGCCTGATTGAATCCAGTACAAAGATTTAAAATATATTAATTGCTTGAAAGCAATCATTGAATGGTGTTACAGAGTAATTACCACAAAGGAACAGTCCGCGCACAGGCAATAATCCTAATCACATATGTTTATCATGTTCTCATATGCCTTTTTCACTGTCTTTGTAATCCATCTATCTGATCTATTCTTAAACATTGGAATGGGGTTATTATTAGATGGGCTCACATTTGAGATGACGTTCATGATTGCTGACCTTCCTGTATTTGTTTGCTGCAAAGGAGGGACAGCTGCCTGACATCCAGGTTTTACAGTAGGCTTCCTGAGCTACTCTGTTGTGCAGCTAGTGGCTTCTATATGTTGCAAGGGGCCCAGTGGCATTCGGTGCAATCATGTGCTCCAATCAGCAGTTGTTTTCATTAAAAACACAGCCCCTATAAAAGGGGAGCTGCTGCATTCACTGCAGGCATATTAGAAAATCATTTTATAACACCGAGAGCCAGAGAGGGTCCCACACAACATCAGGTAAATGGTTCCCCAATCCAGTGATGTTGTCTAGAGGCACTGGTCAGACAGACAAAGGCCAGATTTGCACCATGTTGCACAAATTCATTATGAATGGGTCTGCATAGGGAATGGAAGCAGATGACAAGGGTAGTTAATCCCAGAATGTTGTAACCAGAGCATTGTAGCAGCGTTATTGGACATTTAATGACCTTACTCAAGGCTAATGTGTGTGATGATACCTGGTTGTTACATCTCAGGCCCACTTACCCCTCGCATTGCTCAATGTCTCCTAACCCCCTCACTCATACAGCATCACCTGTGAGCACAGAGAACTCATCCCTGTCAATGTGACACCACACCAATTACGGCAGCTAAGCACATACCTGTACTTGCCTCACCAAAATTACAGCTATGGCAGGCAAATCACTCAACTTGGTCATAGTCACTGATGTTCTGGCCTCAACATGAGCAAATGTCAGAGGACATTCGAACGACCTTGAGGGGCTGCTCCAGTGAATCATCAGCACCATGGCCACAGAGTCAGCTGGTACCAAGAACCGCCAACGGCAGTTGTATGGCTCTAACACTGTGTTAAATAGACCAGACTTTGAACAGATTCAGTTATTCAAGACTGTTATTCCATAAGTTGCTGTGGACCACCAGCACCAGCTGAACTAAATTCAGCCACAATCTGTAACCTCATAGCCCAGCACATCCATCAATCTACCAGCATGCAATAGAGCAAACTGGTCCCACAACCAATGCATCAGATTTATATTGTGTAGTCCTGCTTCTGTAGTCCAGTTGTGAATGATGCTAAGTTGTTGCATTGTGGAAATATTCAACTAGCTCAGCACCCTTACCCTGAGATCTCTCATGACTTGGAAACTGCGTATGGAATAAATACTGAAGACATTTTGCATTCCGATTGAATCCCCTTACATTATACTTCCCTACCATTCCCCCATAGCTCCCCCTACACCAATCAACCCCTGGCACTGGGCAATTTAGTCATGTCACATGGTAAGTAGTCTCAAACCTCAGACTAATACACAGGGGGCATTGGTTTTAATCCCACTTTAGCAGATGTTAACATTTGAATTTAATCATATTTGGATTAAAAGCTAATATAACAGCAACTATGTAGCTATTGTTGATTATCATAAAACCCATATGTTTCTGTCCTATAGGGGTGGAAATCTGCCATCCTTTCCTGGACTGGTCTATTGTGACTCCAGGCGCAATGTGGTTGTTTTATAACTGTCCTCTGAAATAGCTAACCAAGCCTTCTAGTTGTATCAACTGCTACAAAGACTAAAGAAGGAATAAAACCAGACAGACCATTTGCAATGACCGAGGCACCAGAAATGAAAATGGAAAACAGAAACCTTTTTACTCTGCAATATCCCCCTTAACAATATCTGGGGCTTTGTGACAATATTGAGAGATCTCAATAGTCTCACAGACTATTCGAGCAAAGGCCTGGCATAGTCATACTCATGGGATCCAACCTCACAATGGCCCAGACACCACCACCATCACCACCATCCCTGGGTATCTCCCGTCCCACCAGTAAGGACATAACCAAGAGAGACTGTGACACAATGGTGTACAGTTGGGAAGGAGACTTGGGAGTCCCCAACATTGACTTTACATTCCATGAAATCTCAGGTCAAACATGGGCAAAAGAGCCTCCTGCTGATTATCAGTATTCCTCCATGTTGACCATCATTTGGAAGAAGCAAGGAAGGTGGCAAAGGCACAGAATGAGGTCTGGATACAATGTCCAATCAGCAAGAATGGCTTGGCAGAAACACTACAGACTGAGCTGGATTAGTCCCGAAGGACCCAGCTGCTATACTGGACTGTGGCAAGTCGTGAGCAAACCAATGAGAAGGAATACCTCCAATCATGTTGTGTGGCTCTAACACTGTGTTAAATAGGTCAGACTTCAAACAGATTTTATTAATGAAGACTGTGAATCTGTAAGTTGCTCTAGATGATCAGGACCAGCTGAATTGTATTCAGCCAAAATCTGTAACCTCATAGCTCAGTGCATCCATCAATCTACCAGCATGCAATAGAGCAAACTGGTCCCACAACTGATGCATCAGATCTATATTCTGTAGTTCTGTTTCTGTAATCCAGTCATGAATGATGGTGCACAATCAAACAACTCACTGGAGGAGGATTCACAAATATCCCCATTCTCAATGCACATTCATGCTAAAAACAAGACTGATGCATTTCAGACAGAAGTGCTGAGTGAATAACCCACCTCAACCTATTCCTGAGCTCCCCAGCATTACAGGTGTCAGTCTTCACTCCATGTGATATCAGGAAGGGGTCAGAGCCACCAGATACTACAAAGGCTACACTCTCGCAATAATATTGAAGACGTGCTCCAGAACATGACTACAACACTGACATCTACCTGACAATGTGGAAAATTTCCCAAGTGTGTTCTGCAGAGAAAAAAACTGATCTATTATTGCCATATTAGTTTACTCAATTGTCAGTAAAGTGATAGCAGGGATCTTTCAAAAATACCATTAAGCAGTACTTATGAAGGAATAACCATTTACTGATCCTCAGTTTGTGTTTGGTGAGGGTCACTCTGCTCCTGGCCTCATGACAGCCTTAGTCCAAATATAGAATTAGAGAATCCTTACAGTGTAGAAGTAGGCCACTTGGCCCATCAAGCCCACACTGATCCTCCAAAGAACATCTCACCCAGAAACACTCCCCTACCATATACTTGTAATCCTGTATCTCCCCTAACCTGCACATCGCTGAACAAGAGGTGAGGTGAGAGTGACATCAGCATCTGATTCTATCAGGCAACAAGGGGCCCTAGCAAAACTGGAGTCAATGGGAATCAGAGGCAAATTCTTTCCTGGCTGGAGTTATACTGAACAAAAAGGAAGATGGTTATGGTAAATGGAGGTTTGTCACCTCAGCTCCAAGACATCTCTGCAGGAGTTCCTCAGGTGAATGTCCTAGGCCTAACCATTTTCAGCTGCTTCACTAATGACCTTCCCTCCATCCTCAGGTCAGAATTGGGGATGTTCACAGATGATTGCGCAATGTTCAGCACCAGTCACAACTCCTCAGATAATGAAATAATGTATCCAAATATGACAAGACTTGGACAACCTACTTTCACTCCACACGAGTGGCAAGCAATGGTCACCTCCAAGAAGAGAGAATTGAACTTAACCACGCTTGAAATGCAAAGGCACTACAATCATTAAATTTCTGACTATCAACATCCTGGAGACTACCATTGACCAGAAAATGAGCTGGTCCAGTTTTTAAGTACTATAGTTACAATAGCAAGTCTGCTGCTAGGAATTCTGCAGTGAGTAAATCAATTCCTGACTCCCCATTGCCTGTCAGTAACTTAGAAAAAGGGAGGCAGTGGGATAGTGGCTACGTCATTGGACTAACAATCCACTCTGGCACAAAATTAAAATGAGAAAAGTTGCCCGACCATGGCTAACAAGGCAAATTAGGGATAGTATTAGATCCTGGAATAGGTGTACAAATTGGCCAAAGAAAGCCAGAGTCCTGAGAATTGTGAGCAGTTTAGATTTCAGCAAAAAGGATTGATTAAGTGGAGGAAAATGGAAGCTTGCAGGAAACATATATACTGACTATAAAAGCTTCTATAGGTATGTGAAGAGACAAAAGATTGGTGAAGACTAATGTAGAAACAAAGAAAGTTATAATGAGGTACAAAGAGATGGCAGACTTACTAAATACATAGTTTACTTCTGTCTTCACAAAAAAGTACACAATTATCATCTCATAAATGTTGGAAAACACTTGGTTCAGTAAGAGAGAGGAACTGAAAGGCATCAATATTAGTAGGGAAATGGTGTTGGGGAAATTTATTAAATTAATCCCCAGAGCCCAATAGTCTGCATTCCACAGTATTTAAGGAGGTGGACCTAGAAATATTGGATTCATGTTTCAGGATTCTGTAGTCTCTGTAACAGTTCCTGTGGTTTGGAGGGTAGCTAATGTGGCCCCACTATTTAAACATGTACAGAGGAGATGGAATTATAGACCAGTTCACCTGACATCAGTAATAGGGAGATGAAAAAAAGCAAAGCATCTGGAAAATAGTAGCAGGACTGGGCAGAGTCGGCATGGGTTTATTAAAGGGAAATCATACTTAACAAATCTACTGGAATTTCTTGAGGATGTAATTAATAGTGTTCGCTTCAGTAGCACATATACTAAAATTGGAATGATACGGAGATTAACGTGGCCCCTGTTTGACATGAAAATTCATGAAGCGTTCCATATTTTATGGCCCTCTTCAGGTGCAGTGGTAATGTCCCTACCCCTGAACTGAAAGTTCAAGTCCTACTTGCTCCAGAGGTGTGTTTTGGTATCTCTGATGGATTGGTTAGAAAACAGGAGTAAGTAGTAGAGTTGATAAGCGGGAGCCAGTGTATGTGGCTTACTTGGACATTCAGAAAGTTTACAATAAGGTCCAATAGAAGAGATTAGCGTGTTAAAATAAAGCACATGAAATTGGGGTAATGACATGGAAAGACAGCTGTTTGGCAAAGAGAGAACAAGGATTAAGAATAAATGCCTCTTCTTCTGAGTGGCAGCCAGTAACTAGTGGAGAACTGTTAGGATCAGGACTTGGTCCCCAGCTATTCACAACATGAATAATTTCAGTAAGGACTATCTCCGAGTTTTCAGAGGATACAAAGCTAGATGGGAGGGTAGGCTGTGAGGAGGAGGCAGAGTTGCTTCTGTGTGATTTGAACATGTTGAGTGAGTAGAAAAATGCATGGCAGATGAGGTGTAATGTGGACTCGTGAGGTTAAAAACAGAGAGGCAGCTTATCTGAATGGGGAAGGTATAACGAGACCTGGGTGTTCTGTACACCTTCGCTGATAGTTAATATGCAGATGCAGCAGGTAGTGAAGAAGGCAAATGGTATGTTGGCCTTCATAGCGAGAGATTCAGGACAGGAGCAGGGATGGCTTGCAGTAATTACACAAGGGCTTGGTGACACAGCATCTGGAGTATTGTGTGGAGTTTCAGACTCTATATCTGAGGAAGGATATTCTGGTTATGGAAGGGGTGCACCAATGTTTTATCAGACTATTTCCTGGATGATGTAGGAAGAGAGACTGGATAGTTTAGGATTATATTCACTGATGTTTAGAAGAAGGAGGGGAATGTCATAGCAACCTATAAAATTCTAACAGGACTAGACAGGGTAAAGGCAATATGCACGTGATGACCAGGGAGTCCAGAACCAGGAGTCATCATCTAAGAATTTGGGGTCAACCACTTAGGACTGAGATGAGAATGTTCTTCGCCCAGATAATACTCAGGAAGACTGACTGAAGACGCAGGAAGATTTGCATCAGTACAGCAGGGAGAAGGGAGTCTGTAGAAATTTATACGCCCAATGGTAAGGTCATGGGAGTGCTGCTAAATAAACAGATCTTACAGGACAGGTTCATAGTTCCTTGAAAGTGGAGTCACGGGTAGATAGGATAGTGAAAGAGGTTCATAAAATCATGAGAGGCTTGGACAGGGTATATAGGCAAGGTCTTCTTCCTGGAGTGAGTAAGCCCAAAACTGGAGGGCACATGCTTAAGGTGAGAGGGAAAAGATATAAAAGGGACCTAAGGGGCAAACCTTTTCAAGCAGACGGTGGTACGTGTATGGAATGAGCTGCCAGAGGAAGTGGTGGAGGCTGGTACAATTGCAACATTTAAAATGCATCTAAATGGGTATATGAATAGGAAGGGTTTGGAGGGATATGGGCCAAATGCTAGCAAATGGGATTAGCTGTATATAGGGTATCTGGTCGGCATGGACAAGTTGGACCGAAGGGTCTGTTTCTGTGTTGTATAATCTATGATTACCTTTCTGATAAAAATGCAATGTGATGTAAAAATGTGACTTGAGGCTTTTGGTTAAGATGTTGAGAAAAAATGCCACATTTATAGTTTAGTTTACTCATTACCTGCTTAGTAATGTTCAGTCAAATGTTGATTTTTGTTGGAGTTAAAATTTTAAAAGGTGAAATCTTGTACAGTTTCTTTATGTCAGTCACTGGGAAATTACTAGCTCTTCTTAAAAGCTTTCTGTATGAGAATTGTAACAACAGAAAGAACATCCTGAATGTAACTCTTCAGTTTCATCAGCATGTAAAAGAGATTAAAATTCAGTAGGGTTAAAGAATATCTTAAAAGTTAGCAATTTCTGTCACTTAGCATTTAACTCACACCACTATGATTCAGTGATTTTCAAAGCAAGGAAGTAAGAAGCCATTGTGTAGGTCTGGGTGACAGACCTAAGTCTCCAGGAAAAAAATCCAACTAATCAATTATTAAAATTTGGATGGAGCAACAGCCCTTGTTTTGTTGGTAGAATCTTACAAAGTAGTTTCCCAGCAGGCACACAATTCATTTTTCAGTTTAATGCTCAGTAATTGATATTCCAAGACTGAAAGTGATTCAACTATTCATGAGAAAATGTAGCTGTGCATTGATTGACACATTGCAGATTTCTGTTGATCTCTTTTTGAAAGACTTCCTGAAGCATTTACGTCTAGGTTTGTTACAAAAATCCAACTTACCTTGGTTCCAGGTAGATGCCAAAGCTGACAGATCCTGGCAACATGACAGCATGTTTTGTTTAGCGTTTTACAGTTGATACAGCTCAAAGATAACAGCATGCCTGCATGTGGAATGGTGTGAAAGCAACAACGACAGAATTCAGAATGGCACCGTGTAAAGGGCCCTTGATAAACAGAACCATAAAACGTTGAAGACTGGAGGACGAAACTAAAAACATTCTGCTATTAGCAGGTGCTGGGCAGTTAGGGCTTGCGGAGATCGTGGAAGCTGTCAAAAGAATCTAAGACATGGCATGAGGGTTAAGGAGAAGCCCAGCAAGCCAGCCAGTTCAGCTGAGGCTCAGAAGAAGGCATCAGGTGGTAAGGTGGTGGTAGAACATTACTAGCTCTGTGCTGCTGGCTGCTGTGACAAAGGCAGACTTTTTGAACAGTAGTATTCTGCTCAGACTAGCTAAAGGCTTGGAATCATGTCTGAGGGTCAGTGCTAGAGTGCAGGCTCAGAAATCTTGGGCAAGGGATTTAATAACTGGGAGGTGAGCAGTCACTGAGGCAGTCCAAGTCAGAGCAAATTCAGAGGATGGATCTTTGGAATGAAAGAGTTGAAATCCCTCAGGAAAAGAAAAACAATATCAGGAAGATTTTTCGGACTCACTGTGATTACTAATATCCAGTATGGCGTGTTTGACCACATATTTTGTTATTGCACATTTCTATCAGATAACTCTAGATGCTAGAGAATAAAACAGATATTGTAAATTGTTATGCCTTTCTGAATTTGTACAGTATAATTTGTTTATAAACAAAGTATCCAGGATTTCAAATTTACCCTATTGCTAAACAAACCTTTACTGGTCCTGAACTGGAACAGGGATCTGGTCTAGGATCGGAACATGCTAACTCTTTGGCATACAAATTTAGTGACTCCATCTCATTTGTTAATACTGTTCACTAAGACAGCATCAAAGAAAACCCTCAGCATCTTTTCTTTAGTAATGTTCTTTAATATTCTTTAATCCCCCTCCCCAACACTTCATTCTTTTCTACAATAATGTGAGAACTCATGGCTGTCTTTGAGACAATCATTGGAAACGTCATAGAGTCATAGAGATGTACAGCATGGAAACAGACTCTTCGGTCCAACCCATCCATGCCGACTAGCTATCCCAACCCAATCTAGTCCTACATGCCAGCACCCAGCCCATATCCCTCCAAACCCTTCCTATTCATATACCCATCCAAATGCCTCTTAAATGATGCAACTGTACCAGCCTCCACCACTTCCACTGGCAGCTCATTCCATACACGTACCACTCTCTGTGTGAAAACGTTGCCCCTTAGATCTCTTTTATATCTTTCCCCTCTCACCCTAAACCTATGCCCTCTAGTTCTGGACTCCCCGACCACAGGGAAAAGACTGTCTATTTACCCTATTCACGCCCCTCATAATTTTGTAAACTTCTATAAGGTCACCCCTCAGCCTCCGACGCTCCATGGAAAACAGCCCCAGCCTGTTCAGCTTCTCCCTATAGCTCAAATCCTCCAACTCTGGCAACATCCCTGTAAATTTTTTCTGAACGCTTTCAAGTTTCACAACATCTTTCCGATAGGAAGGAGACCACAATTGCACACAATATTCCAACAGTGGCCTAACCAATGTCCTGTACAGCCGCAACATGACCTCCCAACTCCTATACTCAATACTCTGACCAATAAAGGAAAGCATACTAAACACCTTCTTCAATATCCTATCTATCTGTGACTCCACTTTCAAGGAACCATGAACCTGCACTCCAAGGTCTCTTTGTTCAGCAACACTCCCGAGGACCTTACCATTAAGTGCATAAGTCCTGCTTTAGTGGGCGGCACGGTGGCACAGTGGTTAGCACTGCTGCCTCGCAGCGCCAGAGACCCGGGTTCAATTCCCGCCTCAGGCGACTGACTGTGTGGAGTTTGCACATTCTCCCCGTGTCTGCGTGGGTTTCCTCCGGGTGCTCCGGTTTCCTCCCACACTCCAAAGATGTGCAAGTCAGGTGAATTGGCCATGCTAAATTGCCCGTAGTGTTAGGTAAAGGGGTAAATGTAGGGGTATGGGTGGGTTACGCTTCGGCGGGTCGGTGTGGACTTGTTGGGCCGAAGGGCCTGTTTCCACACTGTAAGTAATCTAATCTAATCTGTAAGTAATCTAATCTAAAGATTTGCTTTCCCAAAATGCAGCACCTCGCATTTGTCTGAATTAATCTCCATCTGCTACTTCTCAGCCCATTGGCCATTAGAGAACCCAGCACCAATCTTTGTGGCACTGCACTGGTCACAGGCCTCCAGTCTGAAAATCAACCCTCCACCACCACCCTCTGTCTTCTACCTGTTCTGTATCCAAATGGCTAGTTCTTCCTGTATTCCATGATATCTAACCTTGCTAATCAGTCTCCCATGCGGAACTTTGTCGAACACCTTACTGAAGTCCATATAGATCACATCTACCACTCTGCCCTCATCAATCTTCATTGTTACTTCTTCAAAACACTCAATCAAGTTTGTGAGACATGACTTCCCACGCACAAAGCCATGTTGACTATCCCTAATCAGTCCTTGCCTTTCCAAATACATGTACATCCTGTCCCTCAGGATTCCCTCCAACAACTTGCCTACCACTGAGGTCAGGCTCACCGGTCTATAATTCCCTGGCTTGTCTTTACCGCCCTGCTTAAACATTGGCACCACGTTTGCCAACCTCCAGTCTTCCGGTACCTCGCCTGTGATTATCGATAATACAAATATCTCAGCAAGAGGCCCAGCAATCACTTCTCTAGCTTCCCACAGAGTTCTCGGGTACACCTGATCAGGTTCTGGGGATTTATCCACCTTTAACCATTTCAAGACATCCAGCACTTCCTCCTCTGTAATCTGGACACTTTGCAAGATGTCACCATCTATTTCCCTACAGTCTATATCTTCCATATCCTTTTCCACACTAAATACTGATGCAAAATATTCATTTAGTATCTCCCTCATTTTCTGTGGCTCCACACAAAGGCCGCCTTGCTGATCTTTGAGGGGCCCTATTCTCTCCCTAGATACCCTTTTGTCCTTAATATATTTGTAAAAACCCTATGGATTCTCCTTAATTCTATTTGCCAAAGCTATCTAATGTCCCCTTTTTGCCCTCCTGATTTCCCTCTTAAGTATACTCCTACTTCGTTTATACTCTTCTAAGGATTCACTCGATCTCTCCTGTCTATACCTGACATATGCTTCCTTCTTTTCTTAACCAAACCCTCAATTTCTTTAGTCATCCAGCATTCCCTATACCTACCAGCCTTCCCTTTCACCCTGACAGGAATATACTTTCTCTGGATTCTCGTTATCTCACACGAAGCCATTCAGCCCCTCGTAGCTGTTCCACAATGGAATGAAATCCTGATTAATCTTAACTCCATGTTCCTCCATTGATTCCATTTCTCTTGAATACCTTTGTTTTTTTAAAAAACCTAATTGTCCGTGGGACATGGTGGAGGGCAGTAGCGAGGCCAGCATTTATTGCCCATTCCTAGTTAAATGTGGATTGCCTTCTTGAACCATTGAAGTCCTTGCAGCAATTGATCTGTCAATGTGCTTCGGAAATTTTAGCAGAAAGCACTCAGTTAAAACTAGACTAATGCCAATTGTGCTTGGAAAGTGACATTAACTTATAACCATATAAAATTCAATTATAAACCATTAGCTTGTTTGCTATGATAGGGAATATTCTGTAAATACACAATATGCTTCTCATTGCAAAAGTGCAGCAATTGGTGATACAGATGGATCATCTCAGCAAGACAGATGGGCTCAGGGGAACAACTTGACACAAAGAGTGGAGAGTAGTGCGACAAATCTTAATGCAACTTTCACTGTTACATGACTGATGGGTACAAAACGAGAGGGATAGTGAGAAGAAGTTCAATCAAAGCAGTAGAGCAAAAGCAGTGATGTTGTAATGCAACAACTCCAAATCTAAAATAATAAAGTAATTTTAACAGCTAGTTTCCAGATTAAAAAGAAATTATAGGTTCAGAGAGCAATTTTGCCTGGAGTGGCAGAGGCTGAGGGGTGCCCTTACAGAAGTTTATAAAATCATTGTTGGTCAGGGATGATATCACGGCTGTGCGAAAGGAGGACACTATGGCGGTCTTGGGTAGTGAGGCATTGTGGATGGAGCTGAGAAATAAGAAGGGTGCAGTTACATTGTTGGGGCTGTATTACAGACCTCCCAACAGTGCATGTGAGGTAGAAGAACAAATAGGTAAACATATTATGAATAGATATTGAGGCAATAGGGTAGAGGTGATGGGAGATTTTAATTTTCCCAACATTGACTGGGATACACTTAGCGTCAGAGGTCTGGATGGAGTAGAATTTGTACAAAGCGTCCAGGAGAGTTTTCTAGAGCAGTATGTCAATAGTCCGACGAGGGAAGGGGCCGTATTGGATCTGGTACTGGGGAACGAGCCAGGACAGGTGGTAGAAGTTGCGGTGGGAAAGAGTGACCACAATTCTGTAAGTTTTATAATACTCATAGATAAAGATGAGAGTGGTCCTAAGGGAAGAGTACTACCCTGGACCAAGGCCAATTATATCAAAATTAGGCAGGAGCTGGGAAATGTGAATTGGACACAGGCATTTGAAGGGAAGTCCACATTTGAGATGTGAGAGGCTTTCAAAGTTAGGTTAAAGATAGTGCAGGATAAGCATGTCCCGTTGAAGGCAAAGGATAGGAAGGGCAAAATTCGTGAACTGTGGATGACAGAAGAAATTGTATGACTAGCCAAGAGGAAAAGGAAAGCGTACATAAGGTCTAGGCGGCTGAGAACAGAACGGGCCCTGGAGGAATATCGGAAGAGTAGGACAAGTCTTAAACAAGGAATCAAGCGGGCTAAAAGGAGTCATGAAATAGCTTTAGCAAGCAGGATTAAGGAAAATCCCAAAGCATTTTATTCTTATACAAGAAGCAAGCGGGTAACTAGAGAAAGGATTGGTCCACTAAATGATAATGAAGGAAGGCTGTGTGTCGAACCGGAGAGAATGGGTGAGATTCTGAATGATTACTTTGCATCAGTGTTCACTGAGGAGAGGAACATGATGAATCTTGAGATTAGTGATAGAAATTTGATTAGTCTGGATCACTTTGGCATAAGAAGGGAAGATGTGTTGGGTCGGCTAGAGGTTATTAAGGTAGACAAATCCCCAGGACCGGATGGGATCTATCCCAGGTTGCTGAGGGAGGCGAGAGAGGAAATAGCTGGGGCCCTGACAGATATCCTTGTGGCATCCTTAAATACAGGTGAGATGCCAGAGGACTGGAAGGTTGCTCATGTTGTCCCCTGTACAAGAAGGTTAGTAGGGATATTCCGGGTAACTACAGACCAGTGAGCCTGACGTCGGTGGTGGGGAAGTTGCTGGAGAGGGTACTGAGGGATAGGATCTATTTATATTTAGAAAAGAATGAGCTTATCAATGATAGGCAACATGGTTTTGTGCATGGGGAGATCGTGCCTTACCAACTTAATAGAGTTCTTCGAGGAAGTGACCAAGTTGTTAGGTGAAGGAAGGGCTGTTGATGTCATAAATATGGACTTTAGTAAGGTGTTTGATAAGGTTCCCCATTATAGACTAATGGAGAAAGTGAAGTCATATGGTGTGCAGGGTGTTCTAGCTAGGTGGATAAAGAACTGGTTGAGCAACAGGAGACCGAGTAGTAGCTGAAGGGAGTTTCTCGAAATGGAGAAAGGTGAACAGTGGTGTCCAAAGGGGTCAGTATTGGGGCCACTGTTGTTTGTAACCTACATAAATGATCTAGAAGAGGGCACTGTTGGTATGATCAGCAAGTTTGCAGATGACACGAAGATTGGTGGAATAGCAGAAAGCATTAGAGACTGTCAGAGAATACAGGAGGATATACATAGACTAGAGAGTTGGGCGGAAAAGTGGCAGATGGTTTTCAAGGTGATGCATTTAGGCAAGTCTAATTCTAGAGTGAATTATACAATGAATGGAAGAGCCTTGGGAAAAGTTGATGGGCAGAGAGGTCTGGGAGTGCAGGTACATTGTACCCTGATGGTTGCTGCACAGGTGGATAGAGTGATCAAGAAGGCATATAGTCATCGGACGGGGTATTGAGTATAAGAGCAGGCAAATCATGTTAAAATTGTACAGGACATTGGTTCGGCCGCATTTAGAATACTGAGTACAGTTCTGGTTGCCATATTACCAAAAGGATGTGGACACTTTGGAGAGGATGCAGAGAAGGTTTACGAGGATGTTGCCCAGTATGGAAGGTGCTAGCTATGAAGAAAGGTTGAGTAGGTTAGGTTTACTTTCACTAGAGAAAAGGAGATTGAGGGGGGGCCTGATTGAGGTTTACAAAATCATGAAGGGTATAGACAGGGTGGATAGAGACAAGCTTTTTCCCAGGGTGAAGGATTCAATAACGAGAGGTCATGGTTTCAAGGTGAGAGGTGGAAAGTTTAAGGGGGATACACGCGGCAAGTACTTCACACAGAGGGTGGTGGGTGCCTGGAACGCATTGCCAGCAGAGGTGGTAGAGGCAGGCATGGTAGATCCATTTCAGATGTGTCTGGATAAATGCATGAGTAGGTGGGGAGCAGAGGGATACAGATACTTAGGAATTGACCGACAGGTTTAGTCAGTACATTTGGATTGGCTCAGGCTTGGGGGAACGAAGGGCCTGTTCCTGGGCTGTAAATTTTCTTTGTTCTTTGTTCTTTGTTCATAAGGGGCATGGAATGGGGAGGGGGAAGAGAGATGGGGGAGCATCCAGAACTAGAGGGCATAGGTTTAGGGTGAGAGGGGAAAGATATAAAAGAGACTTAAGGGGCAACTTTCTCACGCAGAGGGTGGTATGTGTATGGAATGAGCTGCCAGAGGAAGTGGTGGAGGATAGTACTATTGCAGCATTTACAAGGCATCTGGATAGGTATATGAACAGGAAGTATTTTGAGAGATATGGGCCAAATGCTGGTAAATGGGACTAGATCAGTCTTGGATATCTGATCGGTGTGGACAAGTTGGTCTGAAGAATCTGTTTGCATGCTGTATAAGACTCTACATACATACTAACTCTGTATTTCTAGATTCTCTTTGAATATTTCTAGAATGCATGTGATAAAACTATATAGGACTCAAACATTACAGAACACAGGTTGGCATGGTGGCTCTGTGGTTAGCACTGCTGCCTGACAGTGCCAGGGACCTGGGTTTGATTCCATCCTTGGGCAATGATCTGTGTGGTGTTTGCATCTTCTACCCATGTCTGCATGGTTTTCCTCCCACAGTCCAAAGTTGTGCATGCTAGATGGATTGGCCATGCTAAATTGCCCATAGTCTCCAGCAATAGGTGGGTTAGCCATGGGAAATAATGGGTGGGTCTGGGTGGGATGCTTTTCAGAGGGTTGGTGTAGACTCGATCGGCCAAATGTAGGGATTGTATATAATGCTGTGCAACACATTGTGCATTTTATAGTATATTGTTCTTTACTCTTTTATTTTTTCACAGTATGCAGGAATTGTAAATGTGGCCAGCGTTTGTTATCTATCCCTCAGGTCTTGGACAATTCAGAGGGCAGTTTGGAATTGTGGGCCTGGGGTAACATGTAAGCCAGATCAAATCAATAGCAGACATCTTTTCCGAAATCACAACTCTGAACCAAATGTGCTTTGTTCAATAACTTGGGACTAAGGAATAGGTGCTGTAAGTGAGCCAAATGTGTGCCAGACATACACATATTTATAGTAACTTCTTTGGAGGAAATAGTCATTTCCTGTTATTGCAACAATACTATGCAGTTTCTTCACTTTTTTCACAGATTGAAAAGTTCCTACGGTTTAGCATACACATTTCAAAACAGAAACACAACTTAATTCTGAAAGTAAGAGCCTTTACGACATGGCACAGTAACAATTTGCACCATCCTGACTTTCAGGAAGGCTGTTTTCATGTAAGATTGAGTACCCACTACTGTGCACTGAACATGTGTACCAATTTTGCACCATAAAGAAGATTTAAAGCAAAATAGTGTGTTTTGGAAATATGCTTCCTGGATTCTATCAAGCTGTTTTTGGATGTTCTTCCAGTTTTGAATCTCTGAAATATTCATTATATATTTTAAACCAAAGGACTTCAGCTTTGAATATCAATTTCAGCAATAAATTGACTCAATTTTTTTTGTTATGCCCTCACATAATTTTTATCTTTGAAATGTGTTTTTAGTTGTTGTCCCTTCAAAGCTTTATGAGGTGGAATATCAAGAATAAATCAATTGCAACCCGGAACCATTTATTTGAATAGCTAAGAAAGTACAACCAAAATGGTTGTGGTAACTTAGTGTACTATAAAACCTAGGAGACATTTGTTGGTTATATCAGGGGACTGGTACCATGTTATGTTCAAAAGACTTGCCTGTGCCCTGCTTTAATGTTTCAATTCCCCTGTTTATTTTAGGTTACTAACCTAAGATAACCAAAATCGAGTTGGAGAGATTAGGATAGTGTCTTTATGTATGTATTGGTTTCAGAATTCTTTGTCACCGTTAGCTCATTGGAAAAACACTGAAGCAGAGTTTGTAATTTATCAATCTGCAGCTTTAACATGAATGCATAGAAACAGGAAAAGATTTTGGGAATCCTTTGGCTGCGGGCTGTATTCATTTGTGTCACAACCCCAGGGGAGCACTATTCGCACATACACAGTACCAGTCATGGTGATCTGTCACTGGTTAGCCATTACTCTGTGGTCAAGGACACATGCTCAACTGTTCCTGAAGTCTTTTCAGGAGGTGGCAAGAATTATACAATGAGATATGCTCCAGTTGCATTGCAAGCTTATTTTTTTTAAATTTAACCTATTTTTCTAAGGAAGCCGGTTCAGAGATGTTATCACACACCCCTGGAGAGGATGGGACTTGAACCCAGGCCCCTTGATCCAGGGATAGAGACTCTACCACTACACCACAAGAGAGGCCATCATTGTAAACTTATTAGATGGAGTAACTCATTGAAAATAACACAGATTAATTGGACTGAATTATCCATTGATGTGTAATCGTCATACAGACATATTTTAAATATTCCAACTGTACCTGCAGCCACACTTTCTCTGGCAGTACATGCCACACATGAACCACTCCATGTGTAAAAAGTTGACTCTTTGTCCTTTTTAAATCTTTATCCTCTCACCTTTAAAACATGCCACCTAGATCTAAACTCACCCACACTAGGGAAAAGACCCTTGTCATTCATCCTATCAATGCCCCTCATGATTTTATAAACCTCAATAAGGTCACCCCTCAACCTCCGACAGTCCCATTCTTGTCAGTCTATTATTAGATCTCAAACCCCCCCCATTCCTGGTAACATTCTGGTAAATCATTTCAGAACGCTCTCCAGTTTAATAATAGCCTTCCTATAACAGCGTGACCAGAACTGCACACTGAAGAAGCCTCACTAATGTTCTGTACAACCTCAATATGATGTCCCAATTCCTATACTCAAAGGCAATGAAGGCAAGCATGTTAAATGCCTTGTTAGCCACCCTGTCTACCTGCGATACAAATTTCAAAGAATTATGTATTTGAACTGCGAGGTCTCTACAACACTACCTAAGGCTCTACCATTCATTGTATAAGTCCTGTCCTTGTTTCTGTTACACAAATGCAATACCTCAATGCAATGTGCTAGAGGAATCTGGATGGTTTTCTGGTTAGAAAATACAATCAATGGTGTAATTAGCTTGTTAAGCAGAAACTCTCTCAGAAAATGATCCACCTAGATGTCATCACTGCGCTTTACATAAAACCCAGCTGTGATTCAGTCATGTAATCTCCATGCTTAGTGAGTTTTGAGAATTTCCATGCTTTACTGTTGATTCACTGTGAACATGCTTTTATAACAAATTCATGTTGGAGAATTGCATCAAATCACACACAAAGCAACATGTCATCACATAATAGGAAAATTACTTTGGCATTCATGTATAAAATGATAACTTTGTTTTTGAAGCATCATAAATTATGGTTTTCATTCCATCAACTACAGAAATAAATCGAGGGAAATGAACACCATATGTATTGAAGATGTTGATGTCCCACTCCCCCCCCACCTGTGGGGAATTCCCTTTAACTCTCTCTCTGGTGATCTTTCCGTCTCATTTGGCGTCTTCAGAATCATAATTTTTCTCTGACTGCTACCCTGTTTTTATCAGGCTAAATCTTTACCAATCTCCAGCCTTTTACCTGTTTTATTCCATTGAATTTTAATTGTGGTATGTAGTCTGAATCTCTCAATGTATATTCATCTAACACACTGAGACAATTTCTTGTTGGCATGAGCATATATTAGCAGTTAAACTCTATAGGCCTGTCACATTTAAATTGTGATAAAATTGCTTCTCTGCTTCGATGGTCAGTGAATCTGATCTTCAGGATGTATCTCGCGTAAATGCCACAAATTTGGTAGTATGGATTTGTAGCTTTTTCATGCTAATTGATAGATCATTAATTATTTATGCTTATAAATTGCCTCTGAATGTCAACAAAGATTTGAGTACTAATTGTCAAGAGCATCTTGGTAGAGGAAATCTGTTTTCTGCCAACCTGGGTTTGAACCCTACACTTGGAATTGTAATTCAGCACGAGACAGTTGCAGTTTCAAGTAACAAAGGTTTGGGTAATATATTGCCATGATAATAGATAGGAGAAAGTGAGGTCTGCAGATGCTGGAGGGAGCAGATGCGGCGGAGACGAAGGAATTGGGAGAATGGGATGGCGTTTTTACAGGGGGCAGGATGGGAGGAGGTGTAGGTGATAATAGATACACTAACTATCTACCCTAAGAAAGTACAGTGGCTCAACATAGTGAAGGATGTTTCTTAAATGCAAAGGCATAAAAGGCATAATGGAATTATGAAACTTTGAGTGTTGAGAAATTGGCTATAGAAAGGAATCTTTGTACTGACAAAAACACACCCTGGTAAAATGAAGTAATCCACCAGGAAACAATGACTTAATTTGTCCAGTGAGGATGATAGACTGGCTTTGTTCTAATCCTAATTAATTACAGAACGTTCTTCATTTCTAAGACAGATCAGTGGAAATCCCCAATAATGTCATGAAGAAAGATTGAGGAGTAATCGAGAGTTGGGTCACCAAGCAGTCTACAAAGGTAATTGACCTTCAAAAAGGAGATAAACATTGACTTATATTGATGAGGAAAATCAGTGTGGCATTAAACTCTTTAGAATAAAACATTTTCTTTAAACGATTGTCTTCAGAGTTTAGCTTCTCTCAAGAAAACTAAAATCTCATTTAAACGTATGCAGAACGGATGAAGGAAACCATGGTGTGTCATGATATGGAGGTGCTTAGTATTTCATTACGAGAATAAGATGTTATCAAATTTATTTAAATATGGACATTCCCTATTACCAATTTTCAGACGTGCAAGATCAAATTTTTATCTATGTTCCATATTTTCATTTATGAATGTGGAGAAAAACAGTACAACTTCCTTACTCTGTAGACTAGGCAGAATTTGCTACTGAATATCAACACAATGGTATAACTGCGTCAAATCTTTTAATCCATGTCAAGCATGAACTCTGAACTGAATAAAGAGAGTTATTTAATTTGATCAGTTCTGTAAAGTATGCCTTCCCTGGTTGGTGTCAGCACAACCTGACATCTGCACAAAACTTAACAGATAACATTTATCTTTTATCTAACCTAATGAATGTGCTTGCTTATAGTCAGCAGTGCAAACGTAGCATCTGCCACAGATGTAAAGATTTCAAGTTAAAACTGACATAGCTAATTTAAAACCATTGAAAATTGAAGAGGTGATCCGTGTGATCACACATACTTCTTCCCCATTTGCAGTCTTCTGCCCAAAAGACAATGCTTTGCACTGCAGTGGCCAACTCTGTGTAAAGCATCATCTGCTATGGCTTAGGAGTTCCATCAGGTATAGCAGTATCTACTGCAGCGGACGACAGTGGGCTGATAACTTGCTAGGTCAGCTGAGCTCTGTTTTCTCTATTTCTCTAGGCCCCATTTTAAACAGCTAAGCTTTACATAGCCACTTGTCTCTTAAAATCACATTCTTCCTGTCAGTGAAATAACCTGTTGTAAGAGAAAAGCTAAATTCTATACTATTTTTAACTCTCTGACAAAAATAAAACATTTCAAATGTTATGATACATATTTCCTAGAATTATACATTTCTGCAGAGAACAGATATTCTCTGTAGTGTGGGAATGAGCCAATTTAGTCTAACATTTTGCATGGTCATACAAATCGTGATTCTACCAAGGGATTAACAAATGGACGGAGTTTTTTTTCAAAAGAATGTAGCTGGTATAGTGGACAAAATGGGAATGAGTACAAATGCAAGTATAATCCATCTAAACTCCATTTGATATGGTACCACACAAAAGACAAAGGGCTCATGGAATAGGAGGAGGAGGTAATAAATTAACATGGAGGATTTGTGAATGAGCACTAAGCAAGTCTGTAGCCATAAATATGGCAAAAATGCATGCGATAAGATGGCAGATGGCTCTGTGATGGTATTCACTTTGGTTATAGGAAAAGAAACACAAACTTTTATTTAAAAGGCCTACAACTTACAAATGCTTGTACAAGAAAGTCAGAAAGTTAAGGTATGCAGGTACAGCAATGATTATGAAGGTCAACATCATGTTACTATTTATTGCAAAGAATATAGAGTACAAGAATAAGGGAAATGAATAAAAGAAAGTGGTTTGTATTACTGCCTCACAGCACCAGGGACACTGATTCAATTCCACCCTTGGGAAACTGCCTGCGTGGAGTTTGCACATTCACCCCATATCTGCGTGGGTTTCCTCCTACAGTCCAAAGATATGCAGATTAAACTTTCTGGCCATGATGAATGCAGGGTTACAGAGATTGGATAGGGAGGTGGGATGCTCTTCGGTGGGCCGATGTGGAAATAATGGGCTGAATGTCCTGCTTCCAAGTTGGAGGGATTCTATGAAAAGATGCCACAAATGTACATCGCTTTCATGAGAATACACAATGTTTTATGCAGTTCTGACATAACCTCCCTGCTCTTGAACTCTATGCCTTGGCTAGTAAGGACAAGTATCCCATACGCCTTCTTAACAACTTTATCTACCTGGCCCCTGGACTGATGGACATGTACATCAAGGACTCTTGATCCTCAGTGCTCCCCAGGGTTATACCTTTCATCATTTATTCCCTTGCCTTGTTCTTTCTGCCCAAGTGTATCTAGACTGAATTCCATTTCTCACTGATCAGACCATCTGACCAGCCTATTTACATTATCCTGAAATTTAAGGATATCCTCCTCTCTCCCACCCTAACAAGTTTTGTCTCATCTTGTTACTGATCAACCTTCCTACATTCAAATCTAAATCATTTATATATACCACAAATAGATTGGGCCTCACGGATTCCTGCGGGACCCTTCTGGAAATAATTTGTCAACTTTCCTTGGATCCCATAGGGTCTTACGATGACCATCAGTCTCCCATGCAGGACCTTATCAAAAAGCCTTGCTGAAATCCAAGTAGAGTACATCAAATCGTTGCCCTCTTCTACACACCTGGTCATTTAAAAAAATTCAATTAAGTTGGTCAGACACTATCTCCCCTTAACAAAACCATACTGACTGCTCTTCATTAAACCCTGCATCTCCAACTGCAGAATCATCTTGTCCCTCAGACTTGCTTCCAAAAGTTACTCCACCTTCGAGATTAGACTGACTGGTTTGCAGTTTCCTGGTTTACCAATACCTCCCTTCGTGAATAACAGCACTACATAGGCAGTCTTCCAGCCACGTCTATTCTGGCCATAGGGGAACTGAAATATTTTGCCAAATGCCCCTGCTATTTCAAGTCTTGCCTCAATCAACAGCCTGGGACACATTTAATCCAGTCTTGGGTGTTTTATTCATTTGTAAGCCTGCCAGACCACTCAGAACCTACCCTGCATGTACTAATTTCTTTAAGTATATCACAGTCTTTTCCCTGATTTCTATACTCGCATTGTCCCTCTCACTAGTGAACACCAGCACGAAGTATTCATTTAGAACCCTAACTGCATTCTGCAGTTCCATGTACAATTTACTGTTATAACTTTCACTAATTATCCTTTTATTCTAAATATACTTGTAAAATAACTGAGTTCTTTTCCTGGGCTTAATTTCCTCAATTACACTGTTTGGTTGTATTTTAGATTTGAACTCCTTTATTCAGTCCTCCAGTGTAGGGCATCCTTAAGTAAGATCATAAATCTTGTAACTTGAGGTTAAGTCATGTCTTAGTTCAGAATGTAGATGTGCCGGTGTTGGACTGAGGTGGATGAAGTTAAAAATGTCACAACATCAGGTTATAGTCCAACAGGTTTATTTGGAAGCACTAGCTCTCAGAGCGCAGCTCCTTCATCAAGTAACTGTGAAGCAGGATCATAAGACATAGAATTTATAGCTAAAGATTAGTGTCATGCATGCAACTGATACTATATATTGATCAAACCTAGATTGCTGTTATGTCTTTCACCATGTAGAATGGGTTGCAGGTCATTAATCTGTAAATCACATAAGAGAAAGAGTCATAGAAATGTACAACATGGAAATAGACCCTTCAGTCCAACCTGCCCACGCCGACCAGATATCCCAACCCAATCTAGTCCCACCTGCCAACACCCGGCCCATATCTGGATTTTTCTGGATAAGTACTGCCACTCCCCTACTTTTAGTAGTAAAGGATGAAAAGAATACCCAGTCATAACCACCCTGTTGTAATTTCATGTGTTTTCCATCATTAAGATGGGTTTCCTGCATCAAAGCAAAATCAACCCTTTCCCTCCTAAGGCTAGAAAGCACTTTTTTCCTTTTAACAGGTGAATGACTTTCCTTGATGTTCCAGGTGCACCACTTAATAAGACACTTAGCCATATCCCCTTTCAGAGACACTTGAACCCCTCAGAGGGAGAACCCTGCTTACAAAGTGCCGAGCACAAGTAAATAAAGACTCATAGAGTTGAAGAATTATATATACAAAAACTACTCTATCATAACTATAAACAACTATTACTACCAAAAAGCTACAAAGAAAACTAACTATAAAATCTTGAATGGAAGACACCTCCCCCTGCACATAGGGGGCACTCCTCCTACCTATCCCCTCCTTCACAGCTCCTTCAAACCCAGACTGTGCCCCAGACTTAGGCCAGAAAAATAAAACCAAGGAGATGATCCTTAAATCAACAGAAAAAAGATAGTCAGGATGTGCACTCCACCCATCCCTGGCTTCATGTCACCCCGACTTGTGACCAAGAGAGAAACAGAACAAACAAATAAAAGGGTGAGACAACAAAGAACATCCACAAAATTTCCCATCAGAAAATCCAGTTATTAAAAAAAGGAACAACTTA
>NC_057711.1:28068090-28071039 GCF_004010195.1 Chiloscyllium plagiosum | reverse complement strand
GCCCGGACTCTCAGCCGCACCGCACGCTGCCCTCGAAGCGGCTGCGGGGGGGACGAGGCTGTCACACACCTCCTTCTGGAATGGGCCTACGCAGAGGAAGTCTGGAGAGGAATGCAGTGGTGTTTGTCGAGGTTCGTCCCGAGCAGCGCCGTGACGCGGGACTCGTGCTCTACGGCCTGTTCCCCGGGACACACACCGAGACGAACATCAACTGTGCCTGGAGGATCATCAACTCAGTGAAAGACGCTCTCTGGGTGGTCCGAAACCTGCTGATCTTCCAGCTGAAAGAGTTGACCCCGACTGAGTGCTGCAGACTGGCACATTCCAAGGTCCAGGACTACGTGTTGAGGGATGCGCTGAAGCTTGGGGCAGCTGCCGCCAAGGCGCGGTGGGGAAAGACCACTGTGTAAAGTCTACCTGCCTAACGAAGAACAGGGGACCCATGCAGTCATTTGGGCTCTGCTGACGCCTCAGCTAATTATATGGGCATATGATTGGAAAAATGTACAGACCTGTATAAAAATGATAAATTCTGATCTCTGTATGTACATGTTTACATATGTATGGCATGACCAACTGTACAGACCCCCATCAAATTATTTTATGAATAAAGTATATTTTTAAAAGAAAAAAAATAGGTAGGAGCAAATTACTGCAGATGCTGGAATCTGAACTGGAAACAAAAAACGTTGGAGAACTCAGCTGGTCAGGCAGCATAGCTCTGAAGAGGAGTCATCTTGACTCAAAACGTTAGCTTGCTTTCTCACCTCGGCTGCTGCCTGACCTGCTGTGATCTCCAGCATTTCTTTGCTTTCAGTCCAGAGCAACTAGTACCAAATGCATTTGCTGGGCATTTAAGATAATGCCAAAGAAATGCATCAAGTCTGCCAGCATCTGTGAACAGAGAAACAGGGTTGATGTTTGATTCTGATTTGCCTTTTCAGAACCCATTATCCTGTTCTTTAGCAGCTATGCCTTTACAGGTTCTTTGTTTCTGGAAGTCGCTTGTTAATTCTTTTCACATCTTTACTTTTTTCCTTCCTTTAAAACCATCACCTAATATCTATCTGTTCACCCTTCCCTGTATCATTCTTGTTGACTTGGTGTCCATTTTGATTTCTTTACATTTCTCCTGGGGTATGTTCTACATTAAGTACACAATATAAATGCAACTCGACACTGGCTAGTATTATTTTTCCATATCTTAACTATTCCTTCTTCTCACTAATTTACTTTTCAGTTTTCCCTTAATCCCTTTATTTCTGTTTAATAAATATGCATTTTGCAGATGGAAGCATTAATCTAAGACAGTCAGCATGGCATTGTAAAAGGGGAGGTTAACAAACTTGTAGATGAGGCTAGTGCAGTTGATGTCGTCTACATGGACTTTACTCAGGCTTTTGACAAGTTCTTGCATGCTCAAGAAATGAAAAGCTCATGATATCCAGGGAAATTTTCCAAATTAGATCTAAAAATGGCTTAGTGGCAGGAAACAGACGGTAATGGCCAAAGGATGTTTTTGTGACTAGAAGCCCTGTGTCCAGTAGCACTTCACTGGGTTTGGCGCTGGGTTTATACATCAATGATTTAGACATGAATGTAGGAGGCATTATCTGTAAGCTCACAGATGACACAAAAATTTGGTGTCGGAAAGCCTTAGAATGCAGGACATAAAGTTGGTCTTTTCAGATGATCAGCATAAGACCATAAGACATAGGAGCGGAAGTAAGGCCATTCGGCCCATCAAGTCCACTCCACCATTTAATCATGGCTGATGGGCATTTCAACTCCACTTACCAGCATTCTCCCCGTAGCCCTTAATTCCTTGTGACATCAAGAATTTATCAATCTTGGCCTTGAAGCCATTTAGCGTCCCAGCCTCCACTGCACTCCGCGGCAATGAATTCCACAGGCCCACCACTCTCTGGCTGAAGAAATGTCTCCGCATTTCTGTTCTGAATTTACCCCCTCCAATCCCACGGGTCCTAGTCTCCTCACCTAACGGAAACAATTTCTTAGCGTCCACCCTTTCCAAGCCATGTATTATCTTGTAAGTTTCTATTAGATCTCCCCTTAACCTTCTAACTTCAATGAATACAATCCCAGGATTCTCAGCCGTTCCTCGTATGTTAGACCTGCTATTCCAGGAATCATCCGTGTGAATCTCCGCTGGACACGCTCCAGTGCCAGTATGCCCCCATGAGGTGTGGGGCCCAAAACTGGACATAGTACTCCAAATGGGGCCTAACCAGAGCTTTATAAAGGCTCAGTAGCACATCGCTGCTTTTATATTCCAACCCTCTTGAGATAAATGACAACATTGCATTCGCTTTCTTAATCACGGATTCAACCTGCATGTTTACTTTTAGAGAATCCTCGACTAGCACTCCCAAATCCCTTTGTACTTTGTCTTTATGAATTTTCTCACCGTTTAGAAAATAGTCCATGCTTGTTTTCTTTTTTCCAAAGTGCAAGACCTCACATTTGCTCACGTTGAATTTCATCAGCCATTTCCTGGACCACTCTCCCAACCTGTCTAGATCCTTCTGCAGCCTCCCCACTTCCTCAGTACTACCTGCCTGTCCACCTAACTTCGTATCATCGGCAAACTTTGCTAGAATGCCCCCAGTCCCTTCATCCAGATCATTAATATATAACAGCTGCGGCCCCAACACTGAACCCTGTGGGACACTGCTTGTCACCGGCTGCCATTCCGAAAAAGAACCTTTTATCCCAACTCCGTCCTTCTGTCAGACAGCCAATTCTCAATCCATGCCAGTAGCTCACTTCGAACACCATGGGCCCTCACCTTACTCAGCAGCCTCCCGTGTGGCACCTTATCAAAGGCCTTTTGGAAGTCTAAATAGACCACATTCACTGGGTTTCCCTGGTCTAACCTACTTGTCACCTCTTCAAAGAATTCTAACAGGTTTGTCAGGCACGACCTCC
>NC_057711.1:28016723-28067612 GCF_004010195.1 Chiloscyllium plagiosum | reverse complement strand
CTCATGCCCTCATAATTACCTTTATTTAACTGTAACACCATTACATCCAATTTTGCCTTCTCTCTTTCAAACTGCAGACTGAACTCTACCATATTATGATCGCTGCTTCCTAAGTGTTCCCTTACTTAAAGATCTTTTATAAAGTCTGGTTTATTACATAGCACGATGTCCAGAATAGCCTGCTCCCTTGTGGGCTCCATGACAAGCTGTTCCAAAAAGCCTAAGTTATCCTTCCTTTTTGTTGCATTCCTAGTCTGCCTCAATCTTAAATCCACCTGCATACGTTATGCTCCTGCTTATCTTTCCATTTAACTCCATACTCCCTGTCGCTTTCACTTTCCCTCCCCCCAACTCAGAAGTTTAAAGTCCTACTGACCACCCTAATTATCCTCTTTGCTAGAACATTGGTACCAGATCGGTTCAGGTGGAGACCGTCCCAACCGTACAGATCCCCGGGTTCCAAAACTGATGCCAATGCCCCATGAAGTGGAATCCCTCTTTCCCACACCAATCCCTTAGCCATGTGTTTACTTCCCTAATTTTCTTATCCCTATGCCAATTGGCACATGGCTCGGGCAGTCATTCGGAGATTATGACCCTTGAGGACCTGTACTTCAATTTCCTTTCTAGTGCTTGATAATCCCCAAACAGGTCCTCCGCCCTAGCTTTGCCTATGTTGTTAGTCCCAAAGTGGACCACAACAACTGGATCCTCCCCCTCCCGCTCCAATATCCTTTCAAGCCAGTCGGTATGTCCCGCACGCCGGCACCGGGCAGACAACACACAATCCGGATACTATCTGTCCCCCTAATTATAGAATCCCCTATAACTACTTGTCTTTTTGCTCCCCCCTCTTGAATGGCTTTCTGGTCAGTTGGCTCATCCTGTCCAGAGCCCTTTTCCTCATCCGTACAGGGAGCAAGAATCTCATACCTGTTGGCTGAGGCTCCTCCACTCCTGAACTCAGGTTCCCCCTACCTGCCTCACTTAGTCACACTCTGATGTCCCTGATGTGGTGAAACGGTTAAAAATTATGTCCCAATACATGTGTGAATCTAACCGGAATGGAGGTGTTGCTTAGTCCCGTGTGAATCTTATTACACACCTCCCCGTGTGAATCTTCTTATCTGTATGTAACCAGAATGGAATGTGTTTTTTAGCCTTGCTCTGCTGTTCACATGAATGTTTATATCTGGAAAAGAGTATATCAGCTGGAAAAGTCTCCAGTTCGGTGAGTCTGCTCCGGGGTTACGTTTAACCGCCGAGCGTGGGTTGTTGGCAATTGCTCTACGAGAACTGACGGCTCCCAGTTCCGGTAACATGTAGAGTGAGTATAAGCCAGACCCGTTGTAAGTATGAGACCTGGTTGTGGCGACGCTGCGGGGAATAAAAAGCTGAAGCATATTCTAGCAGACTCGCCTCTTGGTCGTTTGTTCGGTGTCAGACTACTCTCCTACGAACTTGACCTTGAGAATTTTTTAAAACACCTGATCACTAGCTGAATGTGAATTACTTAATCTCCCAGGTGTGACTGCCTCCTGAAACAAAGCGTCCAGGTAACTCTCCCCCTCCCGGATGTGCCGCAGTGTTTGAAGCTCAGATTCCAGATCATCAACTCTGAGCCAGAGTTCTTCCAGCAACCAACACTTGCTGCAGATGTGGTCACTGCCATTCACAATGGGATCAACCAGCTCCCACATCATACAGCTACAGCACACCACCTACCCAGCCATCTCTGCTTAGTTAATTACTTTATTACTTTGTATAAATTTCAGTTAAAATACTGATACCTCTCTGCTATAGTCTTTTTCTAAAAAATAATTGATAAACCATAAAAAGTAAACTTTTAACCAGTCCCCGTCACTTCCTCCGCTGCTCCCGCTCCTTCTGTGAAAGAAGCTAATGTTAGGTGATGCATTATGGTAGGGGGCTAACAAGGCAAGGGAGTATTCTTTGAGTGCCAGAACTGAGGAAGTAGAGAGGATCGGGGGACTTTGGTGTGCACATCCATATATCCTTGAAGGTAGGACAGGCCAGGCAGATAAGGTGGTTAAGAAGGCATATCAGATATGACCATAATGAATAGGAACAGAAGTAGACCATCTGGCCCCTTGAGCCTGCTCCACCATTAATACAATCACGGCTGATCTGACATTTTTCATATCACTTTTGTGTGTTTTCCCCAAAACCCTGGATTCCTCTCCTGATCAAGAATCTCTCATCCTTAAATATACACAAGGATTCGGGGCCCATTTCTTGCGCTTCATAATTCTGAGACTATGCCCTCTGGTCCTTGAGGGGAAACATCCTATCACAGCATTTACTCCAACAAGTCCCTTAAGAATCCTATGTGGTTCAATGAGATCAATTCTCATTCTTCTAAACTCCAGTGAGTACAGTTCCAGCCTGGTTAGTCTTTATTCAGAAGACAATCCCTCCATATGGAGATCATCCTAGTGAACCTTCTCTGAACTACCTCCAATGAAATAATACTTTTCCTTAAATAAGAGGACTGAACGTTCTCATAGTAATCCAGATGCAGTCTCATCAGTACAACTGTAGTAGAACCTCCCTACTTTTATAATGCAACTCTCAAAATTAGGGCCAACATTCCCATAAGCCTTGATTACCTTGTGCACCTGTGTGCCAGCTTTCTGTTTTTCATTCACAAGTACCTCCAAATGCCTTCATGAAGCAGCTTTTCTGCTGTTTCTCTCTATTTAAACAATATTCTGTTCTTTTGCTCTCTTAACCTATTAATAGCTCTCCGTAAACTGTTTATATCTGACACAATCTGTCTTTTCACCTATTTTTGTACCATCTGTAAACTTGGCTACACTACATTCACTTCCTTCCTCAAAGTCACAATTCCTCTTTATTAGTTTTAGTTAATTATTAGTTAAAGCATTGAAATCAAAATCAGAGCTAATAATGGAGCTGATTATATTGTTAATTAGGCTCAGCTTGCATACTTTGTGCAATTTTCATTATCACAATACATTAAGGATGAGACTGTACTAGAGAGGGTGCAGAAGAGATTCATCAGGATGTTGCCTGATCTGGAGAGAACTGCTTTCCTTAGAACTGAGAAAGCAGAGGCGGGGGGGGGGGGGGTATTGATTTAAGTGTACAGAGCTCTGAAGGGCATAGACAGGAGAAACCTTTCCCTTTTGCAGAGGGGTCAATAACTGGGGGTGAAAGCACAGAGCAGGAAATTTAAAAGGAATTAGAGGAAAACATCTTTCACCCAAAGGTTCGTGGACATCTGGAACCAACTACCTCAAAAGGGTGGTAGAGGCAGGAATGCTCAGGACATTTATGATGTATTGAGATGAGCACTGGAAGCATCATAGCAGACAAGGCTACAGGTCAAGTGCTGAAAAATGTGATTAGAATTGATAGATGTTTGATGACTGGCATACACACAACAGGCTGAAGGTCCTCTTCCCATGCTGTAAAAACTATGTATCCTCTGCATTATTCAGAGATGACTAAACAGCCATCAGACTTATCAAAAATTAATAATTCAATAAATAAACCATTAGCCAACATTACTTTGTTTCTTTTTGGCCACAGTTCCCATCTTGCTTGAAAGATATTTCCATAATTCATTAAGAGGATTCCAAAGAAATTTAGTTAAGCCATGCTCTATGAGATAAAACAATAACTTATCAACCAGTTGTCTTATTAATTGTTTAACTATATTTATTAATTATATAACAATTAAAAAGAAACAGATGTACTAAATAAATCATATCAGCAATCTGCGACTATTTGTAAAATGGATATCACACAACTACCTTTAGTGCCACAAAGATGATTTCGGTCACATTTTCTGAGAATACACTGTAATTAGCAACTAAGCAATTTGCATGTTTTGTACTATGGTTTTTCTTGTACTATAAACTTTTAATAGAAAATTGCACTTCACAGTTTAACACAACATACAAATAGCATCTTTGCAGACTTTCAGAGCCTTTCACATGCTAAATATTCCAAAATATAAGCAAATACCTCACCCTCTTCACACAAGTATCTTTCAAAATGTAAGCAATACATAATAAATGAAGCTTATTTAACAAACATGAACTATTAGCAAAAGAAAACAGACATTATTCACTTTTGTGTGTTCATTAGATCAACCAAGAAATAACATATCCTGTGGCATTCTGTAGAAGTGAGGAAAATTTTATTTGGACTATGAATAGCAGTGTGTAAAGTTTATCATGGTACAGTACTTCGATGCTATTATAGGTCTTAAATTTCAGAAAGGAGTTGAAATCCACCATTCTCTTTAGAAGGAAATCAGTAATGTATGGAAAAGGCATCAAAAGATTCGTACAAAGTCAAATTAATCTATCAATACTTTAGAATAACTTATTACTTAAACTAGACAAATTATGGCTTCTAAACAGAATTTTTGATGCATATTATAGTATACTGGGCCAATGTAATGTAGCTGTATCTTTCTTTCCTATTATACCAAAACAGGAAATTGCCATTGAAAATAACAGATTTAAAGAAACAGAGATAATAGCACTATTTTCAAAAAATGTTGAATGAACTATACTGCATATAAATATTCTTCACTATGTTACAGCACTTCAGCCTAAAAATGCAAATGGTAAAGATAACATTTTCTTGTTATACACCATACTGGTTTCTTAAATACAAGGAACTATGCTTCCTTTGCTAATTCAATTTTTGTCCCTCTTCTTAATATGGTTCAGTATGGTTTAACTAAAAGTCACCCAGCACTTTGACTCACGTAGCCTCTAGACATGTTGAAGCCAATCTTCATGGATAAGCAATACAGTCAAATGTTATTCTTATCATTTAAAATTTGTATGTGCTCAATCACTTGCAAGGATCACCGATAGCATTTATAACCAGAAATGCTGGCTGCTTGATCCCTTTCCTGTTCCAAATTGTGGAACCTTTCATATCTTAACTGCCATTTCATACAACACAAGGTAACACAGGCAGATCATTGACTATGGAATCTTCTCGAATGTTACAGTATGGTATCATTGGAAATGATGAATCCAATTATTAAAGTAATTATAGGAAATCTAGTCAGAGAACAGTGAGCCACTTCATCATGTGTCGTTTTCTTGGTATCTTTGTTCACAAACTCAGAGCTTGTCAGTGAGAGTCCAGTATGTAATAGCTGCTAGACAGAATAATAATGAATAATGGCCATAGTTTGAAACTCTCAGGACAAAAACAATTTGTAGCAACAGTAGGATTTGATTCCCATGTTCCATAAACCTGACAATAAATTAGCAGTTTTAAATCTTAATCAAAGTGAATAAACCAGTTTTACAAAATAATTAGAAAACCACCTGGATAAATTGAATACTGACACTATAATTTCAGTGAAAGTACTGGTACCACTGCAATGCCGTTACTTATCAAATCATAAGTCTCTCCTTATCACTGATGCTCATAGAGAGCTTGATTTTATTCAACTGCCAAAGCTATAAAGTACAAATAGAAAAAATCCACAAAGATTGGAATCATTGGTTTTATTTTTCACATGAAACAAATCAATAATTCCAATCTATAATGAAATCTTGTTCTATATGTGTATTTTTCTATTTCTCAACTCTCAGTATCAATACATTTACAAATGGTTAAGTCTACAACTGCAAGGAGAGGATAAAACGTCCATATGAAGATGGTATATGACACTGTTCCCTCCCCTTATCAACATTAGCAAAATAATGTCCGGACATCTTATGGACTTAACATTCTGTGAAGGCAAATGTGTGTATTGTGAGAGTTTAAGGGAAGTAGTACATTTATTTACAAATCCTTTATGACAAAGGCACTACTTTGTCATTTTCAGTCTGAGTGACATTACTTATCCACCCATTCTATGCTCACTGGTTCATGCAAACTCAAGTGAAGCTTTTCATTACAGATTCTCATTTTAAAATGTTGAAGCATCATCCAGTTCTGAGATCCATCAAAGATAATGTCACACAGATGTGTAATCAGGTCAAGCTGCTAAGGACATTCCACCTCAGCTGAAGAAGCAGACTTGTTTTGCAAATCATTTAAGTCTGAAGTGTCTTGTTTTTCTCCATTTTCCTCGTCAGCACTAACTACAGGTATATTCTCAGACTTCTCAGACTTGACTTCTTCTTCTTCTGTGTTTTGGTGAATTATGTTGTGGTCACCATTTTCTTTAACATTGACCAATACTTCACTACTAGTTTCAGTATTTTCTTTGCTGTCTTTGCTTGCATCATTAATATGCCCTTCTTCATTATTGCATTCTCCTTCCACCTGAAAAATATTAAACATCCATTAAGACGCCTCACAAATATCATGACTGATAGTAATAATCTAAATATAGTATAACAAGGTTAGTTATAGGCCTTACTATTTCTTTTCAAGTCCAAAACATTCAACATGGGACTAACTGGAGATCTTTCTGAATCCACATAGAATAGTCAATGAAGTGATTGTATTTTTTCCTCAGCAGTTCCAAACATAAGGCAGTAATGGCTAATATTTTGGAGCTAGTAACTGAAGTAAACATTGCTTAGCTCTAAACTAAAATCTCACTGAAGAAGTGACCACTTAAATAATGAGTCAAGAATATATGTAAGCTCACATAAAATTGCAGTCTAGATTATAGTGATACTGGAAAAGCACAGCAGGTCAGGCAGCATTCGAGGAGCAGGAAGAATCGACGTTTTGGGCAAAAGCCCTTCATCATAAAATTGCAGGTAGACTTTAAACTCTACAGGGAGAAAGTGAGGACTGCAGATCAGAGCTTAAAAACATGTTGCTGGAAAAGCGCAGCAGGTCAGGCAGCATCCATTCCTGAAGAAGGACTTATGCCCGAAATGTCGATTCTCCTGTTCCTTTGATGCTGCCCGACCTGCTGCGCTTTTCCAGCAACACATTTTTAAGCTTTAAACTCTACACACCTATTTTTGAGATCTACTGCCTTGCAGGAATGCAGTTAGTCATACCCTGGTCTATGATTCGTGATACCAATTTAAATAAAAATGTCTTTTTATTTTTGATAATATTGGTAACTTCTATGCGCTACCCATTACTCGATCTGTGGTCAAGAACAATGGTAGATGGACTGCCCTCAAGTGTCTACCAAAGATACTCTATGCCAGCTACTAAAGGAACATGATAGTGTCTCATAGATGTCAATCTTTCAGTATTCAGCAGAATTATCTGGTTAGTTTGTTATTCACAATCAAGTTATTAAAAGCAGTTGCTCAATACAGGAAGTTTAATAATAAAGCCAGCTATTTCTGTCAAATTGAATTGGATTTTAAAAACAGCCATAGACCAGAGTGTGACAAAATAAAATCGATAACATCACAATCATGGTTACTTTGCTTGCTGCTACTTTTAAGTATCAGGTGTATTCAAATGCTTCACATTATTAGAATTATACTTATGTTATATGCTATACAAATTTTAAAAATTATAATTAAGGAGGTTGTGGTAACATCACTGGATTAATAATCCAGAGACCCAAGTTGCCCCAGGCTGTAGAGTGTACACACAGCTGCCACTGTGTATCAATGAAGAAGGGAATGAATATTTGCCCTGAAAGGTGACAAACTTCTTCACTGTTGTTGTAGTTGCACTCATCCAGACAAGTGGAGGGCATTCTGTCACACTCCTGACTCTTGTCTTATCGATGATCAACAGGGTTTGGGGACTCAGGAGGTGAGTTACTTGCAAAAGCATCTGACCTACTCTTGTAGCACAGTATTTACGGGGGATAAACAAAAAAAAAGCAGAAATTGCTAGAGAAGTAACTGTGATACAGCTTTAAATTCTTCAATTCTTTTATTAAATACCACCTTGATATCAGTTTTATCCAGCTTGATTTTGCCATCTTTCTCCTTATCTTTCTTCTTCTTGGAGGTAGAATGATCTCGCTTATTCTTATCCTGGCTCTGACTACTTGAATTTTCTCTGTTCTCAACTCTGTCTTTGCTGTGTCCTCGGTCCTTGTCTTTTCTTTTCTCTTTCTTATTTCTGATAAAAAATAACAAACATTTTTAATCACAACCTCTACTGCAAATGCACTGTAAAAAAAGTGGACTGTTAATATATAATTTACAACAACTGCATGAATGATCAACTGAGCAGGTTTACTGAAATTTGTAGGACAAGAGGGGCAAGAATAAAGGGATAAAATGGTAAGAGAAATAAGCAAAACAATAAAAGACAGAAAGGAAGAAAATCATCCCAAAGCAATGTACAATCAATTTAACACTTTTGAGGGGTCACTGTTGCAATGTAGGATATACCAGTTTGTACATAATAAGGTTGCACAAAACAAAACGTGATAAATGGTCAGGTTGTATCTTTTATTGATGTCAGCTAAAGGAGAAATATTGGTTTGTGTATAACGAAGAGAACCCAATGACTTTTTTTTAAAAAGAATGTGATGTTGCAACATTGTTCTGTAGGAACTTGTTATGCTCAATGCGATTGCCTCTCATTCTTGTAAAGTTTAGGGAATATCTACATATTTCATCCAAACACTTTTCATTGGACAAACTCCTTTAAGCAGGAATCAGACTAAGTTTGGGAGAAGATTTGTAGCTCGGGTGTTCGTTGTTGTGGTTCTGTTCTCCGAGCTGGGAATTTGTATTGCAGACGTTTCGTCCCCTGTCTAGGTGACATCCTCAGTGCTTGGGAGCCTCCTCATGACAAGCAACATGAGTTCGAATGGGACAACACTACTATTATAGGAAAAGCCAAACAGAAAACAGCCAGGGAATTCCTAGAGGCATAGCACTCATCCACAGATTCAATCAATAAGCACATCGACCTGGACCCAATATACCGGCCACTGCAGCAGACAGCTGGAACTGACAACCAGAAGCGGCAGATACAAACCACTATAAATGCCGGAGGAAACATCACAGAAGCGCTTCACAGGAGGCTCCCAAGCACTGAGAATGTTACCTAGACAGGGAACGAAACGTCTGCAACACAAATTCCCAGCGCGGCGAGCAGAACCACAACAAGGAATCAAGACTAGTCAATGTATGTAGCGCTGGGTCTAAGGTAAGTATAGACTGCACACTGTAAAACTAAACTTGTACTCCAGGATCTGACCTCATTGCCCTGTATAAGTTCAGTAGGACTTCACTCCTAGGGTCAGTCATAGAGAATGGAAGCAGATCCTTGAGCCCAACACATCCATGCCAAACAGTTCTCCTAAACTGAATTAGTCCCATTTAACCTGCATTTTGCCCATATACCTCTAAACCTATCCATATGCTGTCTATATGCCTTTTAAATGTTGTTACTGTACACACCTCTACCACTTTCGCTAGCAGCTTGTCCCATATCTGCACCACCGTGAATTAGTTGCCCCTCAGGTCCCTTTTAAATTTTTGCCCTCTGGTTTTGAACCCCTTCACCCTAGGGAAAAGACATTGGCTTTTATCTTATCTACGTCCCTTGTGACTTTATAAACCTCTATAAAGGTCACCCCTCTGCCTCTTATGCTCTCCGGGAATAAGTCCCAGCCTATCCATTCTCTCCTTATAACTCAGTTCCTCCAGATGTAGTGATATCTTTGTTAGTCTTTTTTTCCCACCCTTTCCAGTTTAATATTTCCTACAGCAGGGTGACCAGAACTGTGTGCAGTACTCCAAATGAGGCCTTATCAAAATCTTGTACAACCATGACTTAACATCCCATTATCTAACTGTGATGCCACTTTCAAGGAACAGTGTACCTGCACCTCTAGGCCTCTCTGTTTGATAACACTCCCCAGGGTCCTACCATTAACTGTGCAAGCCCTGCCCTGGTTTGTCTTATCAAAATGCACTACCTCACATTTATCTAAATTAAACTCCTGTCATTGGACCAGTGTATCAAGATCGCATTGTACTCTTTGAAAACCTTCTTCACTGTCCACTAGCCTACCAACTTTGGTGTCATCTGCAAACTTATTATCCATGACTCTATATTCTCATCAAAATCATTCATATAAATGACAAACAACAGTTTGGTAGGGCAAACTAGAGCAGGACTTACACAGCTGATGGTTCGCACTAGGGAGTCTTATTGAACAGAGGAACCATGGGGAGCAGTCTGAACAACAGCCCTCTACCACCACCTGTCTCCTACCGTGAAGCCAATTCTGTATGTAACTGGCTAACTCTCTCTGAATCCCATGTTGAAGGTCTTGCAAATCTTGCAAGTAGATTTCCCACACACAAAGCCATGCTGGCTATCCTTGCCTTTCCAAATGTATGCAGATCTTGTCTCTCAGAATCTTCTCAAAGTTATATCCACTACTGACATCAGGCTCACTGGTCTATAGTTCCCTGGCTTTTCCTTGCAGCCTTTCTTAAAGAATGGCAAAACTTTAGTCACCCTTCAGTCTTGCCACACCTCACCAGTGTCTGTTGATGATACTAAAATCTAATATTAATATATAAATACTAGGGGCTTTACAATTTCTTCCCTAGCTTCCCACAATGTCCTAGCAAACACTTGATCAGGTCCTGGTGATTTATCTAATATTGTGTGTTTTAAGACACCCAGCACCTCCTCTTCTGTAATGTGGACTCTTTCCAACACATGGCTATTTATTTCCCTAGCTTCCATGACTTTCTCCACAGTAAATATTGACAGGAAATATTTGTTTAGGATCTAACCCATGTCCTGTGGTTTCATACATAGATGGCTCTGTTCATTTTTAATGGATCCTACTCTCTCCACAGTTACTCTTTTGCCTTAATATACTCCTAGAATCCCTTTGGATTCTCCTTAACCTTATCTGACAAAGCTAACTTTATGCCCTCCTGATTTCTCCCTTATTTCCTACAACTCTATATTCCTCAGGGGATTCACTTGATCCCAGGTGTCTTTACTGAACATATGCCTCCTTTTTCTTGACCAGAGCCTCAATATCTCTAGCCATCCAGTGGTTGCTCTAGCTTTTCCCTTCACACTAACAGGAGCATGCAGCCCTTGAACTCTCATCTTGCTTTTGAAAGCCTCCCACTTGCAACATGTGTCATTATCAATGAATCAACTCCAATCAACTTTCCTGTCCATTACAATCAAAACAGACCTTGACCTAATTAAGAAATTTAACTTGTGGACCAGGCCTATCTTTTTCCAAAACTATTTTAAAACTAACCGAATTATGGTCACTTGTCGCAAAATACTCTCGCACTAACACCTCTGTCCCAAGAAGAGGTTGAGTTTTTCCTCTTCTCTACTTAAGGCCATCACTACATATTGATCAAGACGTTTTCTTTAACACACTTAACAATATCTGCACATCCGAGCCCTTAACACGATGGCAGTCCCAATCTATGTCCAAAAACTCAAAATCCCCTACTATTACAACCTATTATTCGTACGGTTTGGAGATGCCGGCGTTGGACTGGGGTGTACAAAGTTACAAATCACACAACACCAGGTTATAGTCCAACAGGTTTAATTGGAAGCACTAGCTTTCGAAGCGCTGCCCCTTCATCAGGTGGTAGTGGAGTACACAATTGTAAGATAGAGAATTAATAGCAAAAGTTTACAGTGTGAAGTAACTGAAATTATACGTTGACAATTACCTGGATTGTTTGTTAAGTCTCTCATCTGTTAGCATGACCATGATGCTTTTACTTCTTTCATGTGTAAATCACAAAACTTATTTTACAAGTTACATTCTCAAGGTAACTGTAACAATTGATATGAGTGCAGATAAGATGTTGAGATGTTGAAGGTGCTAGCCCCGTGTTCCCTGTCTGTGCCATAATGTTTAGATTGATTCTAATCTAAAAAGTGAATTAACGGAGTCTTACATGGATTCATGCAGTTTTTGAGCAAAGTACAATGGAACTCTGCAAGTACAAATTCACCCCACAAATGCATACGTGTATGTGGGTTTTTGTGTGTGTGGATGTCTGGGGTGGGGGGTTTGTGAGTGTCTGTGAGAGTGAGTGTATAAATATGTGTGTGTGTGTGTGTGGTTGTAAAGTGGTCTAAGTCCGTGAGAGGGTGCATGTGAGAGTGTGGGAGTGTATGTCTGTAGGAGTGTCTATCTAGTATGCTACAGGCAAGGATGCCCTGAGGCATGGTACATTGGTGAAACCTAGCAGAGGCTACGGCAATGGATAAATGGGCACCGCACAATAATCAACAGATAGAAGTGTTCCCTCCCAGTCGGAGAACACTTCAGTGGTCCAGGACATTCGACCTAGGACCTTCGGGTGACCATCCTCCGAGGCGGACTTCGGGACAGGCAGCAGCGAAAAGTAGCCGAGCAGAGGCTGATAGCTAAGCTCCGTACCCATAGGGAGGGCCTCAATGGGGACCTTGGGTTCATGTCACATTACAGGTGACCACCATTGCACTATACACACACTCCTACATGCGCGCGCGCGCACACACACACACATTCACACACACTCCTAGAGACACACACACCCCCACATGCACCCTCTCACAGACTTATCTTTACACTCACACACATATACACTCTCTCTCACAGGTACTCACAACCAGGTACTCCCAACCCCCACCCCAGGCGCGCACACACCCCTACAGATACTCTCACTCCCACACTCACATGCACTCTCTCACGGACTTAGACCACTTTACTTACACACACACACACATATATATATATGACACTCACAAACATCCACCCAGACACACACACACACAAAAACCCACACGCACACACAGATATGCATTTGTGGGGTGAATTTGTACTTGCAGAGTTCCACTGTACTTTGCTCAAAACTGCATGAATCCATTTAAGACTCCGTTAACTCACTTTTTAGATTAGAATCAGTCTAAACATTATGGCACAGACAGGGAATACAGGGGGCTAACACCTTCAACATCTCAACATCTTATCTGGCTGACACCAATTGTTACAGTTAACCTGAGAATGTAACTTGTAAAAAGGTTTTGTGATTTACACATGAAAGAAGTAAAAGCATCATGGTCATTCTAACAGATGAGAGACTTAACAAACAATCAAGGTAATTTTCAACATATAATTTCAGTTACATCACACTATAAACTTTTGCTATAAATTCTGTGTCTTACAATTGTGTCCTCCACAACCACCTGAAGGAGCGGCGCTCCGAAACCTGTTGGACTATAACCTGGTGTTGTGTGATTTGTAACTTTATTATTCTTACAGCTATCTGATATTAACCTACATATTTACTCCTCAGTTTCCCACTGACTACTGGTGTGTGCAGATGCGCGCGTGTGTTTGTGTGTGTTGAAACCTTCAGTAAAATCCCATCACCCTATTTTCTCAGCTCCACTGGGTGATCCCCTAGGAATAATCAGTGTTCCGCTGTGATATTTTCCAAATCAAAACCACCACTCCCCTCCTTTCTTGCCTCCCCTTCTCTGGCCTATAGCCTCTGTACCCTGAAACCTTGAGTTGATAGTCCTGCCCCTTGCTCAGTCACAATTTTATAATTCAGCCATGTTTCCTGCATCCCAATTCTGTCAATAAAGTGCAACAAGACCACTTGCCTTCCTAATTGCTTGTTGTGCCTACATGTTAATCTTGTGATTTGTACAATTGAGGTTTCATCGAATATCAATATTTCCCAGTTTTTCAATGAAAGATGATCCGCTTTTCTATTTTTTTTAGATTAGATTAGATTAGATTACTTACAGTGTGGAAACAGGCCCTTCGGCCCAACAAGTCCACACCGACCCGCCGAAGCACAACCCACCCATACCCCTACCTTTACCCCTTTAACCTAACACTACGGGCAATTTAGCATGGCCAATTCACCTGACCCGCACATCTTTGGACTGTGGGAGGAAACCGGAGCACCCGGAGGAAACCCACGCAGACACGGGGAGAATGTGCAAACTCCACACAGTCAGTCGCCTGAGTCGGGAATTGAACCCGGGTCTACAGGCGCTGTGAGGCAGCAGTGCTAACCACTGGGCCACCGTGCCGCCCTTCCACTTGTCCTTCCACTTTAGAGAGATTCATTTTATGAAGATAAAACAGTTTAGGCCTTTACTGTCCGTGTTTAGAAGAATGAGAGAAGGTCTAATTGAGGCATATAAATGCAAAAGGGGATTGATGAAGTAGACACAGAAAGGATGTTTCATGTGGGGCAATCTAGAATGAAAGATCATAGCTTTAGGATGAGGCAACAGATTTGATCCAGAAGTAAGGACAAATTATTTCTCTCAAATCAATAGAATTCACTACCCCAAAGTTTGGAGGATGCTGGGACATTAAGTTTAAATAAAAATCAATCCATCTCCTCCTTAGTCTTAATTAGTTAAAGATTATGGAGAGCAGACAGGCAAGTGGAATTGAGACCGAGATAAGATTGGCCATGATTGTATTAAATGGTGGTGTAGGCTTAAGGAGCCTGGCAGCATCTTTGTCCACTCATTTGACTGTTACTCAAACATTTTTTGCATTCTCCTGACAGCATAATTTACCAAGCAAATTTTCATTGCCACCAATCTTCAATATGTTACACTTGGTCCCCTCATTTAGGTCACCACTATAGTGCTATAACCATTAGACTACTTCCAAACTTACGATAAATAGAACTTTCTGAAATATTTATTTATTTGGTGGTGAGGGGAAGTTGCAATGAACTCTATATAATAGACTTATATGACAAGATTCTGAGTCAAAGGTTTTCACCTGACTTTAAGTTAACGTACTGACAAAAATGCAGAAGCAGCTGATTCTGATGCTGGAGACTTGTAGACTCACATTGTTAATAAGACCCGTGGATTTGTGGGAGGTAGACCTATCATATATTATGGGCTAACCACCAAACAAACAGCTGGTGAGGGTAGAATTCACACAAGATGTAAGGAAGAATATCAGATGTTAGAGGGTAGCATTACCAGCCATGAGGAGACAATTCAAGACTATCTCTATGAAGAGTGCAGAATAATGGAAAAACACAGGGATTGCATTTTCCACTGTGTTAAGGTAGGGTTGGGACAGTGGTGTAGACCTGTTCTGTAATATAATGTATTAGGTGCCCACTAAAGAATGCCTCTGTGATGTTGATTTTACTTTGTTACAGTAAATGTCTTGAAATGTAAAATGTCATCACGTGATTCTTTGAGCTGGTCACTGGGGAAACCACATGAATTTATAGAAGTCATCACCTAAATGGAAACACAAAAAAGTGTTTGTAAAGAACTTAATCGCAACCACTGCCCATTGTGGAACCCACTAATTACAGCCTACAAACCAAAACGTTGCCCTTTTATTCCTAATTTGTTCTCGGTTAGCCAATTGTAAATCCACATAAATATATTACCTCAAGGGGACTAAGTGGATATAATTTCCTGGTAACTTCTTAAGGCAGTTCTGCTAAATAAATTTAATGGTACTCACTAATACACCATGCAACCCTCTTTGTGTATAAAATTCATGCTAAATTTAGACATCCCCAGGGAGAAATATATCAACTGATAAAGTCTGAAGTCTAAATGCCATAGTCCCAGAGGACCAAATGCAGATGTCACCTTAGACAGAGATGAATCATAGAACCCAACAGTGTGATAGCAAGCCATTCAATCCATCAAGTTTGCACAAATCTGATGCACCACTCTACCCTATCCCTGTAATCCTGCATTTTCCAAGGTTAATCCACCCAGCCTGCATATCCCTGAACATTATTTGCAATTTAGCATTCCAATACACCTAACCAGCACTACTATGGGAGGAAACTAGAGCACCCAGACAAAACTCATGCAGACAAAGAGGGAATGTGCAATTTCCACACAATCATTGAACCTGGGTCCCTGGTGCTATGAAGATGCAATGCTAACTACTAAGCCACTGTGCTGCTCCAAATGGTTGGGAGTTTAGTCAAAGAGTCACCATGCCTAAGACAAGGAGTGAGTTTAAGGTCACACACTGACATCAACTGGTACAGGGAGTGAACCCATGCTGTCAGCATCACATTGCATGACAAACCAGCCACCCAGCCAACTGAATTAAGCGACCCCCAATTGCCTCTCGTCTCACTCAACATATTCCATTAAACATAGTAATCCCCGTTCATTAGTGATTCCAAAACAATGTACAGAGGAACCTCAATTATCCGGCATGCAATTATCCAAACAAGATCATAATGTCCCCGTGCTTGGCTAAATTGTGTTATCTGTCGTTCACTTATTCGAACATTAAATTATCTGAACAAAATACTTCCTGTCAGTGTCATTTGGATAATTGAAGTTCCTCTGTATCTGAAAAATATGCTGACCTAACACCTACAATAACAATGTAATTTTGTGTTGAAGTATATTTTAATAGGTTTGCTTTTACACAATAATAGCATGTTTGCAATCTCAACTACGTTGATGGGGAAATGGTGAGCAGTAAATGTTTCTAAACAAGGAGAGAACAAAACAGCAGTCAGATCACCATACGTTACTTCAACAATGGTTTGAGACAAAAAAATGCAGCAGATGCTGGAATCCAAAGCAGACAAGCCAGAGTTTGGAAGAGCACAGCAAGCCAGGCAGCCTGACGTTGTAGTATAACCCTTCTTCAGGGATAGAGGTAGGGTTAGGGGAATTGCAGATACAAGGTTGTGTGGAATCAAGGGTTATGGAGATAAGGCAGGAACAGGATACTGATTAAGGATGATCAGCCATGATTGTATTGAATGGTGGTGCAGGCTCAAAGGGCAGAATGGCCTACCCCTGCGCCTATCGTCTCTTTGTGTGTGTGTCTCTACGCATTGCACCGGCTTGGTAACCCGGTCAACCGGATTCATTCCTCCTATTGACTTACCAGATTGCACCTGTCACTTGTATTCACCTATCACCAACCCGGCACCTCCCCTTACCTTTATCTGCAAATCCCCAACCCCCACCTTCATTCCTGAAGAAGGGTTAAACTTGAAATGTCAGATTTCTCCACCTCCCAATCCTGTCTCGCTTACTGTGCTCTTCTAGCCTTGTTGACTTCAAAAATGGTGGTCGGAGATGTCTTACATGCTTTTAAGGTCATCAGGCTTAGAAGTGATCATACCAGACTGCATTACAAAATCTTTGTAACAGCATTATGAAACAGAGTTTTGTTTCCATTGCACAAACACTCCATTTTTAAAAAACACAGTAATATCAGACAGTTTCCCCATGTTACAAGTTGATGGAATAATAAATGACAAACATTTTACACACTGGTCTAAGGAGAACGTAACGAGGACTCTATTTTAGAGTCAATAGTCTGACCTAAATGGCAGGAGCAAAAATAGTGGCTTGTCACTGCCCAGCGAATTTGTGGTTTGCCAACTTAATTTCCAGGTTTTAGCAGATGCAAAGTCAAATTCTAAAGATGCCAGCAAAAGCTGAAATTACACAAGATCGAAGACCTGAAGGAGCTGAGCTCAGTTAGTTAACTATTTTTGAAGATTCCTGCTCTAACCAGCAATCATGTTATTATCATTGGCAATTGGGTGGGAGTCAGCATCATGTATTGTAAATGAGAGCCTGCAAGTGAACTGAACCAGACGGAGGCTGCCATGCATCCTCATCAAACAAAGCAGAAAGAACAGTCTGGCAATATATTACATATGGCAAAGCCAGGTGTCCCAAAGAATTTAATTGAAATAGGAAGAAGAATGAAGACATGAAGCAACAATGGGAGAAGAATTAGGCAGACGAATGAAAGCACAGTCAAAGAAATATGTATGAACTGTCTACTGAAGGCTGAAGGCACAGTAAAGTACAGGACAGAAGAAGAATAAGAGGAAGACATTCATGGGGCAGGATTATGAAAGTTCAAAGTGTAAGTGTGCAACTTTAGGTTGTTCATTGTTAAAGGAACATGTACTATAAGACCATAATATGTAGCAGCTGAAGTAGGACATTCTGCCATTGGGCCTGCTGATTTGACAAACCTTAACGTAACTGCCCTATCCTTTTTCCCCATAACCCTTGATTCCCTTACTGATTAAAAATGTCTATCTCAGCCCTGAATATACCTAACAACCCAGTATCTACAGTCCTCTGTGATAAAGAATTAAACAAATTCAGTACCCTCCAACAAAAGAAATTCCTCATCTCTGATTTAGAAGGACGACATCTTAGTCTGCAATTACGCCCACTAGTCCTAGACTCTACCAACATCTAACCCATGAAGCCTCCCTGAGAATTGTCTATGTTTCAATTAAGTTGCCCCCCACTTTTTCAAACTGCAGCGATAGCAGGTCCAACATACTCAACCTCCCCAATAAGACAGTCCCATCAAGTGTTTATATTATGTCAAAAACAAACTATTTTTGTTCATGTTATATATTGGAAAGTATGTAAAGTCACCTTTTTGGAGATGGAGATTTGGATAGCTTTCTTTTTGGTGTCCTGACTCGCCTTCGTGGTGATCTGGATCTTCTCCTTGGCGACCGGGACCTTCTCCTTGGCGTCCGGGACCTTCTCCTTGGCGACCTAGACCGCCTCCTCGGTGACCTGGAACGTCGCCTTGGCGACCTGGAACGCCTCCTCAATGATCGGGACCTCCTCCTTGGCGATCGGGACCGCCTTCTCAGTGACCGGGACCGCCTCCTCAGTGACCGGGACCGCCTCCTTGGCGACCGGGACCTCCTTCTTGGAGACCGGGACCTCCTTCTTGGAGACTTGGATCTTTTCCTTGATAAACTCCTGCTTTTTTTGCGATACTTTTCTCTGTAAACATAATGTGTATAATTTTGCAACATGTTCACATTAACGGAGGACAATAAACAATCCTAACGGCAGCATCACCTGGGCCAGAAGGATGTGGAAGAATTGACTGCATATAGTGAGCTGAAATTCCAGTGCATTACTGTGGGAGTGCCATACTTTTTCAGGTGGAGTCCTTTAAGTGAAACATTTACTAGTAAAATATTTGACAACACCATCCAAAGAAAACAAGAGATTTCTTCATTATGCAATACCACCAAAAATAGAACAACTAGTCGATCACCCAGGTGCAATAAGATATTAAAAACAGCACTAATTAGCTGTTCTAAAATAAGCTAGTCTGGAGGTGACAACTGCGTGGATGATGTTTTCAGAGTCAAATGAACAAAGGCAAAAATGGGTGATGCTAAAAAGATGGAAATAGGTCAGATATTTAGGTAATGTAGACTATACTTCTAGCTCATTGTGAGATCCAGCAAGAATTTAACACAATGCCAGGAATCAGATGAACAAATGCATACACTGCACATTTTGGCCAATGTTTCAACTTTCAGGATTGATCAAACTTCTAAACTATCAAGTGCCTTATGTTTCCTTCACTTCAGGTTTTGCTCAAATAAAGCTAGAACATTGGAAGTGCAGACTTTCCACAATTACCATAGCAGCTTTTCTGTGGTCCACAAGTAATTATGTCAGTTTATGCTCTCCCATAGAAGGACTTTGTTTTCAAGTGCACCACAGTACTTCTAGTTGAAAATTGGTTTAAAAAAAACTGTTCTCCATGAGTGCTGCATGAACTTGTGCAATAATACTCTCAGGCCCAAGTTTAGATTTGAAATCCAAAAGCAGCACACATACCTGAATAATCCTGAGAACAAAAACAATTAATTTCAATTGATATAAAATAGAGTTCTTGGGGAGTGAAGCGACTAGAACTGGTTCCTGCTTAATTTCAGAGAGCTATGAAATTGATGCTTTGAGTTCATTAGAACTTCTTCAGAACTCAGGATGATAAGTAACCTGTTAGAGAACTTGCAGGTGACAGTGTTTCCATGTGCCTCATGCTCTTGTTCTTTGTGGTGCTAAAAGTTGCAAGTTTGTAAGGTGCTGTCAAAAGAGGTTTGGTGAATTGCTACAGTGTATCTTACAAATGCTGAAAATGTGTTGCTGGAAAAGCGCAGCAGGTCAGGCAGCATCCAACGAGCAGGAGAATCGACGTTTCGGGCATGAGCCCTTCTTCAGCCTCCAGCAACAAAAAAAAAAGGCCTCCAGCAACAAAAAAACCTTGGATGCTGCCTAACCTGCTGCGCTTTTCCAGCAACACATTTTCAGCTCTGATCTCCAGCATCTGCAGTCCTCACTTTCTCCCCATCTTACAAATGCTATAGACCTCCACCACTTAGTGCTGATGGCAGAGTAAGTGTTTATTAAAGGTGGCAGATAGAATGCTAATTAAATTGACTACACCTGGATAATGTTGAGCTCTATATCCTGCCACTTCAAAGACTTATGCACAGTTATTGCAAAGTTTCTCCGTTTTTTTTTCAAAATTGTTTCACGTGATGAATGTTAGAAATGCCAACATTTGCTGTTCATCCTTAATTTTGCTGGTAGTGCGCCAGCTTCTTGAAGTGTTGCAGTCCATTTCTATTTCTACAATTACCTTTAAAATGTTCTATTTAGCTTTTTGCTCTTCCTCAAAATATATCACTTTTGTAATTGTATACTTTAAATTTAATATGCTTTGTGCTTGCCCAATTTGTTAATTCAAGTTCCCTGAATGATTACTCCGATGCTCAGCATTTGTGAGTTTGTGTCATGTACGAACTTTAAAATTATTTCCTGCTACCCAAATGCAGGTATTTCTTTTTTTAGATTACTTACAGTGTGGAAACAGGCCCTTCGGCCCAACAAGTCCACACCGACCCGCCGAAGCGCAACCCACCCATTCCCCTACATTTACCCCTTTACCTCACACTACGGGCAATTTAGCATGGCCAATTCACCTGACCTGCACATCTTTGTGACTGTGGGAGGAAACCGGAGCACCCGGAGGAAACCCACACAGACACGGGGAGAACGTGCAAACTCCACACAGTCAGTCGCCTGAGTTCTTCTCTCCAAAAGAACAGCAGCCTTAATTCGAAACACTGGAGGAAACTGCTCCATAAGTATTTTCAGTTGGAAGGAAACCATTCATCACTGTTCATTGTTTTTTGTCCCTTGCCCATATGCATTTTAATGCAGCAGTTGTTCCTTTAATCCCAGTTCAAGTCTATTATGTGGTGCTTTATCAAATGAAAACTCATATACTCAATCACACTATCATCAACAACATTATGTGATACTTGCCCAAATAAAATCAAGTTAGTAGTTGGAAAAAATTGCTTATAATACATCCAAATTACTTCTATTTAATAACTGATAATTTTCCAAGTGTCAATTAAATCTGTACCGATTATAATACCCAAGAAGTCGCTCGTACTCCTTCTCTTCATGGTGCTAAACAGATGCATTCCATCTTGCATCACTTTATTATCCACAAAGAAATGGATGACTGTAGCAAGCCTACCTAGAACAGGTGACTTTTCTATTTTGTCATCCATTAAACACCTCATCATTATCCTATTCAACATCTCACAGCAGATTTCAAACAAATTATGTTGAGTTTGAAAAATTACCTGTGATTACTTTGGTTGAAGTGTTTACAAATATTTTCCATGAAAATTCAGTTCTTTTGTTTTGTAGATGATTAGATTAGATTAGATTCCCTATAGTGTGAAAACAGGCCCTTCGGCCCAACTAGTCCACACCGACCCTCCGAAGAGTAACCCACCAGACCCATTTCCCTCTGACTAACGGGCAATTTAGAATGACCAATTCACCTGAACTGCTCATCTTTGGACTATGGGAGGAAACCGGAGCACCCAGAGGAAACCCACACAGACACAGGGAGAAAGTGCAAACTCCACACAGACAGTCGCCCGAGGCTGAAATCGAACCTGGGACCCTGGTGCTGTGAGGCAGCAGCTCATCAAATTGAAGATAACTCAAATATAAACGAGTACATATATGATTTTCTGAACTCAAGATGCCTTAGTTTATCTGGGTGCGTACCTGCTTGAACTCCGAGATTTCCTAGATGAGCTATTTCTTCCAGGTGGAGTGCTAGACTTCTTTTCTTTCTTCTTCCCAGAATCTCCATCTGCATCTTTGCTTTCTTCTTTTGCTTTGCTGTCACTTTCTGTTGTCTTTTCTCTATTAGTGAACAAGGAATTCATAACTCTCAGGAACAAACACATATCTTAAGCAAGACCTATTTCGTGTGTACACTTACTCTAAAGATTCAAATTTTAAAGTACTTTACTGCCAGTTCTGAATTTCATTTTAAAATGATATTAAATTTTTGCTGAAATATTTAGCCTCCAGTCTCTCAGATTTACAAAGATACAATAACATTTCAGATTAATCTATCTTGCATTTATATTGAAACTGCTTACTAAATTAAATCTGATTAAGAAAAATAAGTACTTCCTGTAGAGTGGAGAAAACAAAATAAGATCAGACTTTTTTTGCAAGCGTCAAATTACTGTGACTGCTTTTGCCTTATAACATGTGCACTTATAGAGTCTTTCATCAGGGTTGTTGAAACATCTCAAAGCATTTCACACAACTAATTACTTCTACAATGCAGTGAGAAAAAACAAGAAAGCTTAAATTTTACGCTGAGAGCTACAAAATACCTAATAAAATCACAAAGTTCTTCTAACTTAGAACTTAGGTGAATTTCTGTTCACCTATCATAGGAACAGGCCTGTTAAGTCTTAGACTATGACAAAGGTCTTAATGTTTTACTTCCAAGCAGTACTGTATACATTCTATTCTAGTTACTTAGGAACAAAAGCAAATGAATCTTTGAATCCTAGAAGAAATGTGCAATAAGAGCAATTTAGTGTTGTAACGTCAAGGGTAGAAAAATTTAAAACTTTTCAGATGAGAAAGAAAGCAAGTTAGAGATGCGCTTGTAAAGCAATAAAAGAAAGTTAATTGACAAGATTAATCTGAAAATTAATTTGACATGCCTTTTAAAAGTTGGAACACAAAGGGGTTTATATATAACTAGTAAAATACAATTGCAGGACTAATGCAACAAGTATTTGTGCAGGTAAAATTTTGGAGTCACTCTTGGTAGACTGAGATGGTGAATCTGTAGATTTCTATGGGATGATAAACAAGTTAGGTTCTATTAGGGCTACTACTGAAGAATGAATTAGATTTCTGAAAAATGGACAGTTTGTTTAAAATGAACAGAATTGAAAAGGCCTCAGGAGCGTAGTTAGAAAACAGATGGTTTGGCAATAGAAGGTATTAGTTTTCACTGGAAAGTCTGCAATTTATTTAGCGAACATGCATTATTTACAGTCTTTAAAAAGGGAGGTAGACAGTTTTCTGACAGAGTGCATTTCACGTTCTAGCAGGTCATTTGTGGACCGACTAGGGACTAAAAGGAGATTAATAAGCTGTAGAGAGGGTATAGATAAGCCTCAAGTGATGAGTGATATTAAGTTAGTGGGAAACAAATTGGCAGATAACATATAAGGTAGGAAAGTGTCTAGTGGTGCAGTGGATGTGTCCCTACTTCTGAACTGGGAGTTTTAACTGCTCCAGAGGTGTGTAAAAACATCTTTGAACAGGTTTATTCGAAAAATTGAAAAAAAAAGAATATTTTTTAATAAGTGTGAAAATTGAAGTGTTGATGTTTAAAGCAACTTAGTCGTGTTCATTCAAGGAATGCAAAAAGGCAGCATGCAGGCAGAACAAGCAATTCATAAAGGTATGTTAGCCTTTAATGCAAGGGATTAAATTAGGAAGTGAGAATGCAGAATTTGTATAGTGTTTTGGTGAGAACACATCTGATGTACTGCATGTTGTTTTGGTCTTTACATTCACAAAACTGCATGAACATATGAATTAAAAGCAAGAGTAGACCAGGAGATGGAAAGAGAATATATTTGTTGGAGGTGGTACAATGCAAGTTCATTAAATTAGTTCCTGGGATGAGGGCATTATCCTATAACAGGCAGAATAAAGTGGATCCATACTCTCTGGAGTTCAGAAATCTCTTGAGAGTTGCACAATTCTGAAGCACCCCAAGAGATAAATTCCTTGGGAATATGGGAACAAAAAGTAGGCGCACAGCCTTTGGGTAAGGATCGAATCATTTGAAACTGAAATGAGAATAAAATTATTTCACTCAAAGGATTGTGAATTTATGGAATTGGTCAACCCAGAGGGTTGTAGAAAGCTGACTGCTGAATATATTTAAGGTTGGGATAAACAGAATTTTGGTTCAGTTATTTTGGAATCAGTTATTGGAAATAGAATGTAGAGTGAAGCTTAGCTAAGAGTATAGAAATTCATTAGATTGTTGTAGCGCCTGAAGCCCAAGGAAAACATTGTTCAATTGACAACTCTGATTCTCTGGTGTCTTCTGTTCATTGCATAATTGCTTTAATACAAGGTTAAGAGATTTCAAGTTGTTTCAGTTGCTGCTCCTGATACTTTAAAGGGTAAGAATAATTGACACTTTTCATTAAACGGAAACTAATGGCTAATGATTAGTTTTAAAAACTTCTTTTGTACGTACACTGACTAAGTTAATTGCTTCCATACATATTGGGAAATGGATATAAGAATGCAACAGACTGGCATATGGGCTTTGGGAGTTGGATGGAGAGGTATAATTTGGCATATTTGACATGGCAATAGGAAACAGTCACAGCCTGGCATGGATTGGCACGGAATTGTGTGGGACTGTGAGGTTAGAAGACCTGGCACTTTTGTTGTTCTAAAAGGACGAAGTCCCACAGTATTTACAGCAGCTTGCCTCAATACCGACAATCTGATTATTTCCAACCTTCTTATTGGGTTGGCTGGTTTGACTACAGCTTGCAGCTGCAATACAAATCAGTTTCTGGAGGCACTTTCTTCTGAGGCAGCTGAATGAAACTGATAATTTTCCCAATCCCTGCGAGAAACCTCAAAGATGAAAATATAAGCTCATATGTCAAAATTCCATTATCTTGTCAATTTACTATCAAAACACTGTAATCAGTCAAGACTGGCCTATTCTTTAATTATGCTGATTTTTATATCTTTTTGGGAGTCAAAGGTTCCTGCAATGGTTCAGTAAATAAATAAGCAGACCAGACTAAAATCTCTGGCCTACTCAAACCTGAGTAACAATAGTGGTATTGTGACTAACATAGACAAAAAAGCTGAATTCCCGAGGTAAAAGTGACTGCCCTTGCCATCAAGATGACATTTGATTGAGTATGGTATTGAGGAGCCCTAGAAAAACTGGAGTCAACTGGAATCAGATGAAAACTCTCTCTAATTGGAATCATATGTAGCAAAAAGAAAAATGATTGTTGGAAGTTGATCATTTCAGCTGCTGCACATCGGAGTTCCTCAAGGCAGATATTTTCTAAGCAAAATATTAAGACTTGTTTTTAAATATCTCTGGAGAAAGTAGATGAACTAAGACCTCCTGGCTCTCAAGTAGGGTCATTACCACTATGCTACTAGTGCCTGTTAGATCCTCAGGGCAGTAGTGTTTTAGACCAAACCATCTTCAGCTACGTCATCATTGGCCTTCCCTCCAACATAAGGCCAGAAGTGGGGATATTTTCTGTTGCTTGCACCATGTTCAGCGTCATTCACGATTCCTCAGGTATTGAAGCAGTTGATGTTCAAATGCAGCAAAAACTGGACAATATCCAGGCTTTGGCTAGTAACATTTGTGTCACATTCCCTGTAAAGGAGGTTGTGGTGTTGTGTCGTTGTGTCATTCCCGGAATGGCAGCAGACACATATGCTGCAGTTAAGCAACTTGCCTAACGGAACTAATCAAGGGTCAATGCCATTGTTGGAAGAAACAAATGAACCATACATAGGGGAAGCATTTATCATAGGTTAACTGTGAGCCTTCTTGTTTCTTTCCAGGTAACGTGGAGCAATTTTACTGATAAGGGATGGAAGGCTGCCTGTCTTGTGTTAGCCTTGGTTGATCGATGGGAGGGATGAATCTGGTTGGTAGCTGGAAGGGAGGGTTGGTAGGTGGAATGGAGGAGGCATGGCTAGAAAGGGAGTCGAGGGATTGAGTCCTCCAGGCTGTAGGCTGCCCAGATAGAAGATAAGGTGTTGTTGGAAAGGGAATGGGAAGGGGAATTGAAACAGGTGGTGGTCCAGAGATCAGGCTGACCCTTCCAGGCCCAGCTGAGATGCTTGGCAAAACATTCCTTAAGGGAAAAAGTGAGGACTGCAGATGCTGGAGATCAGAGCTGAAAATGTGTTGCTGGAAAAGCGCAGCAGGTCAGGCAGCATCCAAGGTGCAGGAGAATCGACGTTTCGGGCATGAGCCCTTCTTCAGGAATGAGTCATTCAGGAATGAGTCATTCCTGAAGAAGGGCTCATGCCTGAAACGTCGATTCTCCTGCTCCTTGGATGCTGCCTGACCTGCTGCACTTTTCCAGCAACACATTTTCAGCAAAACATTCCTTAAGTTCACCACGTTGGAGCAAAGGTAGGTGAACCCATCCAGTCTCCCCCGACTAATACCCTCCTCTGCTTCGTTGAAATAGTCCTCACCCTCGATAACTTTTGCTTCAACTTTTCCTACTTTCTCCAAATCTAGGAGGTGGCCATGGGCACTCATATGGGGCCTAGCTACGCCTACCTCTTTGTTGGCTACGTCAAACAGTCCCTCTTCAGTACATACATGGGTACCTGTTCCCAAACTTTTCTGCCGTTACATCAATGACTGCACCAGTGCTGCATACTGCACCCAGGCTGAACAAGCGCATTTCATCAACTTCACTCACAACTTCCACTCTGACCTCAAATTCACTTGGTCAATCTTGGATACCTCCCTTCCCTTTCTTGATGTCCCCAGCGACAGTTTATGGATTGACATTTACTATAAACGCACAGACTGCCCTAAGTACCTGGACTAAACCTCTTCTCACCCCATTTCGGCAATTTCTCCATCTCTGTTGAATCTGCTCTGACGAGAAAACGTTCCACTCCTAAGCACCCCATATGAACACCTTTTTTAAACAGTTTTTTTTCTCCCATATCATCCAAACAGCTCTCCACCACACTTCCACCACTCCCTACTCCACTGCTCTAAAACACCCTGCTTCAATCTTAATAAAGGCAGGGTCCCCCTTGTCCTCACTTGCCACTCCAATTGTTTCCGCATCCAACATATCATCCTCAAATACTTCTGCCAACTTCATCTAGACCTCACCAACCAGCATATCTTCCCCTTCCCACCGCTCTCTGCCCTCCCTTCGTCACTCCTTGTTTCACACCACTCTCCCAGCAAATTACCATCACCTCCCCACACCCCCCAATCCCCTGTGCCTCCCCTGCAACCATAAAAGATGCAAAACCGGCTGGCACACCACCTCCCTCAACTCCATCTAGGGCCCCAACAGAAGTTCACCTGCCTTCCTCCAACCTAGTTTACTGTGTCCAGTGCACCCGACATGGCCTTCTCCAAATCAGTGAGACCAAATGTAAAATTTTGCCGAGCATCTCAGCTGGACACCTTATCTTCCGCGTGGGCAGTGTACAGCGCAGAGGATTCAACACTGAATTCTCCAATTTCCAGTAACCTTTCATCTTCCCCCTCCAATGCGACTCCCTCTCCAGCCCTGCCTCTTCCCTTCTATTCCCCTAACCAACCCTTCCTTCTAGCTACCAGATTCATCCCTCCCATTAACCAACTAGGTCGTATCCACCACTTGTTCACCTATCACTATCTCACCGTTCCGCCCCTCTCCCCACCTAAAATCCTTAACCCCTCTTTATCTGCAACACTCCTACCCCCACCTCTATTCTTGAAGAAGGTTTAGACCCAAAACGTTGGCTTCACCACCACCTGATGCAGCCTGGCTTGTTGTTTCTTCTAGCCATCTACTTTGAATTCCAGCATCTGCAGTTTTTAAAGTCTCTATCCTTTGATAGGGGTACAGATGGAAATGGTTCAGAAGGCTAGCAAATAGCATCACAAGTCATTAATGGGGCAATATCCTCTTAACATCCACCATATAAGCTTTAATATAGTGGAGTTGACATAGTACTGAAAATGACCACCAACTTTGAATATAAAGAACAAACAGCATTCTACAAAACTACACAGGCAACAAAACCATTTTGAGTGAAAAAAAAAGTGAAATACTAGCATTTTGAAAGATTGATAGCATCAACATTACGGCTCTGATAGGTAGAGCAATTTTATTTTAGTAGTAGTTTTGTTTTTGAACTGCTCGTTGGAAATATGAATATATAAAGACTTTTAAGATTCATCAGTACACATTTGCCACCGGTTCACATTCTTTGGCAAAGTCAAGTAGAAATGACTGAAAGATCACACCAGAAATTCAGTGACAGTGGTATTTAGTTGCGAGACAGAAGCAATGTTTCAGCATCTCATGCTTATTGAGATGCTCTTTGCTGACAGTCCATATATAACTTACTTTCGTTAGCTGCTGTTTTGACACCAAAATTGAAAGTATTAAAGAAATGAGACTGCAAAGGACAAGTTGACATTTGGCTCCTTAAATTTTAAACCATAACAGAAATTTACCTTGATGGAGAACAGCTTTTTGATTGGTGCCTATCTTTTGATCGTGAACGCTTCGTCTGAGGACTCTTAGAATCATGCCTATCTTTGTGTCTTGAAGGAGATCTGTGTTGTGACCTACTCCTGGAGCCTCTGAAGAATAAAGGTGGGAAGACTTTTGTTGTCACAACACAATTGCAACAGTTTAAAAAAAAAATAAATGCATGCAGTATTTTATAAATTAATGTCTGGCCTCATATTAGTTTTGATGTAAAACAAAACTAAACATTTCTTTAAAAGTGCTGCAGTTTAAAATCCCAACTTTAAAATACCCATTTGTGATAAAACAGCCGAGTAGTTTTCAGCATTCTAGTCATCATGTAAACTACTATACAAATAGTACTTTTCCTTGGACAGCTACCACAGAAAGCAATATCATGAGTGGCACTGTACATCCAGGTCTGGTTAATGGGTGTCCATATCCAGTGATGACATGGAAGCTGTGATGCTGACTAGTGGTTAATATTCAAATTAGTAGTAGAACAAACAATGCTTTCAGATTCGAAGAGGAAATATTGTCCATTATCCAGACTCCCAAATGCCATCAGTAAGTCACCAGATGAAATACGTATTGAAATTTCTGAGGTGCTGGCCATGGTCTTTCCATCTTCCTTAAGATAGGGGTGGTATCAGAGGCCAGTGAATTACACATCTTAGATCACTGATGAATATTATACTATTGAGTGAAGGCTATTTTAAAATTAACTCAGATAATGTCACTGGTAAAACTATCCTTTATTGCTCAGCCATTGGGAAGATGGTGGCGATAGTCTTTTCAAACCACTGAAGTCCTTTGTAAGTACATCTATAGTGCTGTGCTGTTAGGAAGACAGTTTCAGGATTTTTATGCAGCAACAGTGAAGCAATGGCAATATAGTGCAAGTCAGGGTGGTGTGTGGCTTGGACGGAAAACTTGCAAGTGATGGTGTTCACGTGTCTTTGCTACCCTTGATCTTCCTGGCTGTAATGGACACAGGTATGGAATGTGCTGTCAAAGAAGCCATCATAAATTGCAGCATTTCATCTTATGAATAGATTGCCATTTTACTTCAGTGGTGGGGAGAGTAACTGTTGAAAATGGTGGATGTGGTGTCTATAACGCAGGTTACTTGGTCTTGAAATGCAACAAATTTATTGTGTTCTCTTGGGGCTGAGCTCATGGAGAAGATTCCATCAGAGTTCTGACTTGTACCTTGTAAATGGACAACAGGTTTCAAGGAGACAGGTGAATTACTTGCCACATTATTTTCAGCCTCTGTTCTGTTCTTGTAACTACAATATTTATATGGTGAGCCAAGTTCAGTTTCTGACCAATAATAATCCCAAGGAAACAGACAGTTAGGAATTCAGAGATTGCAATGCTATGGATGGTCAATGGGAGATGACTAGAAGTCATTTGATGAAGTGCCATGTTATCAAAATTAGAGCCATTGGAATAAAGGGATTGTGACGGCATGGATACAAACTTCGCTAAAGGAAACGGAATAGTAGTAAACAATTGCTTTTTTGGATTGAAAAGGAGCTTGAATTCCCCAAAAGTATTGATTCACTGCTTCTCTTAATTTATTTCAATGACTTAGACCTGACTATATAGGGCACAATCTCAAAGGTTGCGAACTACACACCAAAATAAGGAAGCATTCCAAATTGTGAAGATGATAACTAACTTCCAAGAGGATATTTACAGGCTGATGGAATGGGCAGACAAGTGTATATGAAATTTAATGCAGAGAAATGTGAAATGATGAATTATGATCGGAAGAAAGAGTAAACAACATGGAGATGGTTACAGTTCAAAAAGGACATGCAGGAACAAAGTGACCTATGCATATTCCTGCACATATATCAAGGTACAAAGGCAGCTAATAAAGCTTAAATAAATCATAGGCTTTATAAATAAGGACATACAGTACAAAAGCAAGGCAGGTTTGATTAAACTATATCAAGTAATGGTTTGAATTAACTGTAGTATTGTATCCAGTTCTGGGCACAATTTAGGAAGCACATGAAAGCTTCCAGAAGATTGAGTAAAAGTTCACTCACAGGAATCATTCCAAAGTTCAGGTACTTTGGTTGGGATGGGAAGTTTAAAGTATTTTGAATGGCTCTGTCAAATCTTATGAGGAGTTGGACAGGGCAGATAAGAAGAAACTGTTCCCATTTGTGAGAGGATTGAGAATTTTTCTGATGATCATGCAGGTCAGCCTTCTTAATTTCCAAAGCTCTTCCTGATAAAAGGATTGTTGGATGTGCACTCAGAACAGAAATGCAAACAATCCTGAAGAAAGAGCTGAAAGTTGTGAAAATCATGAACAGTCACAAAATCTAGACCCAAATATTGATGAAATCTGCCACTTGTTTAAAAGCATGTGAGTTTAAGTGCTATAACCACTACTGGAGTAAATTATTTCAATGTTTACAAGCTAATTTAAGAACATATTTTGGCTAATACGAAGTATGTTGCAAATTTAGCATAATAGAAAGACATTTTGTTTACTACTGCTGCGTGTTTCAGTAAGTTTTGCATGCTGCAAATTTAATATATCTAATTGATTTAATAACCAAGCAGTAGGTTCCCACCAAATTAAACATGGAATCAGTAACAGATAGGAAAAATGCACTTATGGCTTACATTGAAATCTGAAAGTGGCTTTACCTTACTTAGTCAGTGGATCAATGCAGGTATAATTTCAGAGGTGAATCAAAGGACTATGTTAATGTTCAAGGAATAGAATATCTTTTCTCACTACACTTAATGAAAACCTTCAGAACCGTTGCAAGGAGCTTTCCAGGACAGAATAGACACATTCAGTGTACTTCTATGATTTCTAGTATACCTTTTAAAAATAAACTTACGAGAATTTCCTTTGATCAAGGACATGTTCAGAAGGAACAAATTGAAAGCTCAAGTTTTCTAATTAATGAAATTAGTAGAATTTAGCATTAACTGGGTCACACTCCTTCAATGATTGGACTCTAAGCATGTCACCGGCATTAACAATATTTCAGCAACATGTCACACAGAAGAACAGCAATGAATCCTTAGAAAATGTCCTCACATTATCAATCATTGGAGAAAGGGAAAATCAGACATGCAACGTCTGGTTACAATTGTAAATGGCTGAAATCAGGAATTAAAGTGTAATGGGATAACTAACCCATCGCCTATCTTTTCATTAGGATCTTCAATATAATGCATCCATTTTCAACAGAAACTAGGTCAGGCACTTAAGTTCATTAAATAAAATCATTCAAGTGGTTAGTTTATCCTAATTAATGAGATGACTTCCAAGTTAGCATTTTTCAATGAGTGTTAACGAATATCATTTATGCTTTCATAGTAGCATTATAATTTTAAAATGCCACAAAATATCTTTCAAGATATTCTAGTTTTATATGCAAAAATATTTTCACTTTTGAAAGATCAGTGAAAAGAATCAGCCTTTAGTGTGCAATTATAAAGATTCTTTCATTGAACAGTTACATCCACAAATGTGATGGAAGAAATCAATATAAATGAATGAAATAACCTTTCTACAATGTTCTGATAATCAAATGTCTTTGATGTGTAAACTAACCACAAATTTGTCCTGTGTAGTTGAGATATTATAAGTGCCACTAATCACTGTATGGTATAACAGAGCTTGCCACAACAGAAGTTAACAGAAATTTTGAATGTTACGAGACTAAATGAGCCCATATCCTTAAAATGAAAGGTGAACAAGAAACAAGCAATCTTGGGTATATTGCAAAATCAGTTGAATACAAATTGTTCACAAGTCATGTTGAAGCTATCAAGACACAAAAAATACTCAGGAGAAAGTGAGGACTGCAGATCTGAGACGAGTGTGGTGCTGGAAAAGCATGGCAGGTCAGGCAGCATCCGAGGAGGAGGAAAATTGACGTTTCGGGCATAAGCCTTTCATTAGGATGATTCCAGATGTTTATGCCCGAAACGTCGATTCTCCTGCTCCTCGGATGCTGCCTGACCTGCTGTGCTTTTTCAGCACCATTATCTCGACTAAAAATACTCAGTGTTCCAGGTCAAGCCAAGAGTACTGCACATATTTTTTTTGTTTTCATGAATCAGAAAACTATGCTGGCCCTAGAGTAAATACAAGGAAAGCCACATTATCTCAGTGTCAAGCAAATGTCCAAGTAAAATGCTTTGAAAAGAAACAGATCTTCAGGTTCTCAAAAGTGATACTTCAGAATACAAATCTAAGTGTTAAAGGATTGAATTAGGAAGATATAAGTTGTGAATTCAAATCCTAGCAAGTTGTGGAACTTAAATGAATATGCAACTTGTTCAATAACTTCTTTCAGAAACTTCAGTTTGTCATCCTTACTTGGTACGGCCAACGTGACCCCAATCCCATACTATCATTCCTATTTTCAATGTTCTAAAGACAATAAATGTTGTCGTACAACATCACCCATAGCCGAAGAACAAATAATGAAGAAAATAATTACAGGATTGAGAAAAGTGAACTGAAATCAATTTCTTGAAACATCAGGACAAGAATCCAGCAGTTCATGTTGTGAAGGTGAAGTTTAGAACAGAATCAAATACGTAGACAAAGTGTTTATGGAAGCTGTTCAACTGCAGGGGGTGGGGAGGGTTAAGGGTAGGAAAGTCATTAACTTAAAGAGGCATCTAAATGCAAAAAAACGGGTGGATGTTAGTGGAAAAATAAATATTTCCCATGTGCCTCTGGGCTTTCCTCATTGTGTTGTTGCTAAAATCTCTAATTCTGACAAACAGAATTTTCAAAAACAAACAAATTTGAGATCTAATTGTTTCACCAGAATCTACACTTATAGTAACAACCAAAATGATAGTGCTATTAGTTTTTTTTTGTAATTCATACCCAATAACATGGTAATACAAATATTTATTAATAAGTCACTGAAAATGGAGTTTATCCCAGTTATTAGGAACAGACAGAAGAGGTGCTTCTGCTAAGGAAATGCAGAGCAGAAGAGCGAGAGGGGTAACAGCAAAAGAAAGACAGACACGGACCAACAGGCACCATAGACACACAATCCATTTCACCATGGACTACATCTTATTAATCCATTCAATCAAAATATAATTTTTTTAAAAATTGCAGGCAAACTCCACAACCTCCACCTAATTCTTCATTCCCACTATTCACTCAAGCCAGCCAATCTTCAAATTACATATTTAAATCTTATCTTCATTCATACTTTTTGTCATAACATTTAATCATTAGCCATAATTTTCTGGGACAAATTCCATATTCAATGGCTTGTTGCTAATACTGCTACAAAGCAATCATTAAAAATTACAAACGTACTTCAGTTATTTATTTTGTTTTCTTATACCACTCTCTTCTTCATTTTCTTCTAACCTCTGTTGTTTTAAGCCCGGTTTAAAAGCTTATACAGTAAAATTACTATCGAAGGAATTTGGAAGTATATTTACAACAATGCAGTTACGTCACTCTTACTGTGGCTACTTCAAGATCTTGAAAAGAAAGACGAGCAAAAACCTGTAATTTCTCTCACATGTATCATCAGATCAGCCATTCTGAGTTCATGGAGGTAGCCTGCATAACGCCATCGTACTCACTGAGTATCATGTTTCAGCAAGTTACTTCCAGCTGCAGTTAGGGGAAAGAAAATACCACAAAATGGCAGGCTAATTTATTATTTACCAATTAGAGGTATGCTGCACAAAACAGATTTGTAACTTTTTTATTTTTGTATTAATGCAAATCTTCATTCAGGATTCATCACAGAAAGGTCAGTGAGAAATATTAGGCAGTATTCAATAAATATAATACTCAAGTTTTGTAAAGGGACCAGGAAAAAATAATTACTTCATGTCACAAATATTAAAATAAACCTGAGATTGAATTAAAAATCAAATCGATATAGACAGCAGTGTTGAAACTTATTACAGGAATCACCTTTTCAAGACTGAAACTATTTGGATTAATCAGTCTGCATGCTTGAATTGGGAGAAAGACTTCAATACCAATCAGGATGACTGTCGGAGGAAGCAATTATAAGATGGCTAGATGATAACCAGGAACTAGTTTGATGCTATTTCCAAACCAAACCCCGTGCTATTTGCTTTAGAACTGGTGCAATGCTTACCTTCTCAATCAAAACCCCAAAAATGAAACAAGTTCTATGAAAATAATACAAATTTAAAAAAATATATTAAATGTCGGATAGAAGATGGTCACTTAATATACTCATATGTAGCATGTTTATTCCTCTTTCTTTGGATGTGAATATATTAAAATAAGCATTTAAGATGAATGCTATCTGACTATTTGATTTCAATTTCCGAACAGTGCAAGATATGATTAAATTGAACCGTGCCTGATTTAACCTTCAGCCACTGAAAACTGGGTCAACTGATAAGTATTTGCCATTCGTATTATTTTGCAATTCCAGATCCCACAATGTTAACTCACCAGAGAACTACTGTATTAGTTGCCAATCTTTCTGTGCACAAAAGCTGATCAGTACCTTTCAAGCCCTGAATGCTAGTCATGAAAGGCTGAATCCAGTGTATTGCTTCTTGTAAAATGCCAACAAATATTTGTAGTAAACCATATTACATATTTACAGATGCCTCCAGAAAATAATGTCAATACCTCTGTCAAACAATTACACAACTTCTATTAAACTTCACTCTTTCAAAAGATCTTACAGTTGCATTTTTGCTTCTCCTCCTCCAAAAATTATACCAAGTATTTATCATTGAAAATGTTTGGTCAACAAATGTTACATATTTTTCAAAGCATTTGTATTTTTTGTGAAAAATGTGCGACTTTGATATAGTACTTACTTTATTATACCTAGTCCCAAATCAAATTTTGATTGCAACAATGTTTACATTTCCATTTAAACATTTTAATACATATTTTTACTAGATTTTCACTAGGTAAAGAAATTGATCAAGAATTAGAATGGCACAGTCCTGTATTATGTCACAAGTATACGCTGTGAAACAGTGGATGTCTGAAAAATGGACATAAGACATGACAGTAATAAGAAGAACTGACAATCGGGATTTTGTGGAAAGGAAATGAAATACCGTCTTCATTTTTAAATGTTACTATATTTAGACATTACCAGTTTTAACAGGGGATTTACATTTTTAACAAACTGCTGCATAAATCCAAATGATAAAATATTTAATCAAACTATAAATCCTTAGAGTATTAACATCTGAGGTAAACATAGTTTGTTTAATGCCTCACCTTTGTTTTGAGCTGGAACGAGATCTTCTTTTTCGAGATCGAGAATAGGATCGTGATCTTCTGTCTTTCTCATCGGTTTCCTTTTCTGCAGCTTTAAAAAATAAATGATACTCAGCAAGCTGTATAGAAATACACAGTTTATGTGGCCAGAAAATTAGACATCTCTTCCACTTTATGTATGATAAAAAAAAGTGAAGAGCAGAAATAGTACTAAAATGTTAATGGTACTTTATTGCAGCTATTATTTTGAGATCTAATTAAATAAATACCAATGTGATGAGAAATAATGGCCTTGGCATCAAGGCAGCATTTAACGGTCTATGGCACAAGAAGCCTTGGCAAATTTGAAGCCACCGGGAAAAAGGGAAATTTCTCCATTGGCTGGGGCTAATCCTAGCACAAGGAAGAAAGACATGTTTGCGAGAGGTTAACCATCCCGGTCCCAGGACATCTTTGCAGTGTTCCTCAGGATAGTGTCCGAGGCCAAACCATTCTTAGCTAACTCATCAGTGGTTTTCCTTCCAACACAAGGACAGAAATGGAGATGTTTGCTGATGTTGTGTAATATACAGTACAATTCATAAGTCCTCAGATACTAAAGCAGTCTGTACCCATGCAGCAAAACTAGGACAACACTGAGGATTGGGCTGTTAGGTGGCAGAATCTGAGTATCACCTTTACATTTATTGATGTTACTGTCACTGAATCCCCTACCATCAACATTCCTGGGGTTACCATTGTCCAAAAACATAACTGGACTAGTCATATGAATACTGTAGCTGAAAGAGCAAGTCAGAGACCGGGAATTCTGTAACAAATAATTCAACTCCTGACTCTCCATCTACAAGGCACAGGAGTTGGACAGAATAGTCTCCAATTGCCTGGAAGAATGCAGCTCAACACGTCATAGTTGAAACAGCATTTACCATTTTAAACATTGACTCTATTCATGAGTTGGACACACCTCCAAGAGGTACATTGGAGCAAAGCTCTTTCTTCAGCATTTTCCAAAGCCATGACTGTTAATACTTAGAAGAATAGAGACAGCAGATGCATAGGAACTGTGACTTCACCTTCAAGACACACACCCTTTTTATTTGGAACTATATCACTATTGTTTCATTGTTAGTGGGTCAAAATCCTGGAACTCCCTCTATAACAGCACTGAATATGCACCGGGATCTCAAAGATTGCAGCACTTTATGGCAGTTCATTGCTACATGCTCAAAGAAAATCAGGGATGGTCAATAAATGGAATTAAAATAAATTGTTTCTATTATTCTTTAGACAACAAACCAATGACAAACTGTAAAGACAATTAAAAAAATGCTTTATTGGTTCACTTTTGTGATCAAATGTAATTTATATTTTCCTCTGCAAACAAAGTTGACAATTTCTCTTGCTGCTATTTAAAATGAAATTCATATGCAGATTACTAAACTCATATGCAGATCACTAAACTGCCCATTACAGTTCTCATAATTGTGTTCCTTTGGTGAATTTAATTGACAAATTTATCTCAAGGTCTGAATTAAACTCTTATTATTCTGAACCAGACTGCCAAATTAATGTTATAACCTGGTCAGGGATCAGAAACTTTGATTTTTGAAGTCGACAAAAAGTTAGAGATCCACGGGACTTGCAAGGATATAAAAATCACACAATTCCATGATTTTGAATAAACAATGAACTTCACTAATAAAAGCAAAATCCTGCAGAGACTGGAAGTTGAAACAAAATTCTAGAGAAACTCAGCAGATCGGGTGACAAATGTGAAGAAACAGAGTTAGCATTTTGAATGTGGTATGACTCTTCTGCAGAACTAAAAGCTGGCATTTATTGACATCGACAACTGTGGGCAACCACGCATATATGTTCATTGGAGAACACATATTCCACGCATTATCATTAAAATATAGCTTTTATGTGTGATGTCATGCACAAATGCATTACTGCATGTGTGCAGTGTAGTGTGCGTGATTGTCAAGTGTTAAGGAAACAGCATGTGGAACTGCAGGGCGGAAGCGAGAGAGAAGGAAAGAGAAAGAGAGCGCAGGAGTTGGGAGGCCCTCTCATCTGTTTTGTTTCAGTGCTTTCCTGACACTCCCTCCAACCTACCCTTCCTTTTCATGCTCTCCTACCACACCAACCCCTAGTTCTGGATTCCAAACCACTCACCCTTCACCCAATTTCTCCCCCCCCCAACTCTCTTACTGGGTCCTCAATGACTTTGCCAACCCAGCCCCAAAAATCTGATCTCAATCTCTCCCGTTTCTGCTCAAGTGTGATTTAAAGTGATGCACAGTGCATGCAGAGTCAGCAAACACAGTTGTTGGAAAATTGACTTTTTTTCTACTTTTGACAGTCACACTATTAAGCAAGAGAGCAGATGGTATAGAGGCACATTGCAAAAGATAAAGGGGCTATTTATAGTCGAGAGTAAAAAAAGATGTTAAGGTGTGAAAGGGAAAGAACAAGTGCAAAGCAAATAAGACACAAACACAGCATGGCAGTGAACAGATCACTCTTTAGAACTGTAATAGAATATACAACTTATTTCTGACACTCAGTATATGGTAAACATTGGTAATGGACTGCAAGGTAGTGCACATCAAATAGCAAATACAATTAAGACAAACCCCAAGGATTTCTCAGCAAATTCCCTAGATGTTAATGTCTCAGTGGACCATCAAAAGCTCATTAAACTTCACAAGGATTCACAAGTTAGATTCACTGATTTGGTTTGAAACTCTCTCTCAAGAACTGCGCTGTCATTTATTAACAGAATGAGTTAAGTTGGTCTATTACAGTCTATCTGGTCTTTCACACTTCTTTCTTTGCTGTACTTTTGCCTGGAAGCAAAAGTAACACCTCTTGTACTCATACAAACAGCTATAATGACAATGAGCTAAAAACTGCCCATATCTTTCACAGCCACGTTGCTCCGCATCCAAAGCATTCTTCAAACCGTTTAGAATCTGTGAACCCTGATTCCAACATTTGCCTACTAAATTCCTAAAATTTCTTTGAGTTTGTCAACACTGCATCACCCAACTGCTCTTAACTTCTCATGACTCTCCTACTACAGAAAGCAAGTTCAATTGCTTTCCCAGCCTTTACAGCCAAACGAAACACAACATACTTTGTTTTAACTGGCACACTTGATAAGCCAGCAGAAGTTTATTATATTATCATGATCTTTGGGTAGTCAGTTGAGGGTGTGAGTGTGAAGGCTCTCTGTGGATAAGGTTTACTTAAGGCAAAGGTGCACTATTACTGAAGTGATTTCTGCTGTAAATAAAGTACAATAGAGATGTGAACACCACTGCATTACATTTCTAGTACTTAGTGAGTGGTTTTACACTGCTTACATGGACCTCTTGATCATACAGTATATTTGATCAACTGGCACAGTCTTGGTCCCATTGATTGCTGGTTAATACAAAGTTTGCAGCACACCTAACATGGCATCTACTAGCTTTTTCATATCCTCACAGTCTTTCTGAACAACCTTTAAATTCCTCTTCAATGACCTCCAAACGATCCCAAAATGTATCAAAATTCTTTCAACAAAACCTTTCTTTAGTGCCAGGCACATCTGAATGTTATCCTGCAACAACTCTTGGAACTGCCAGTTCCATAATTAGTACCAGACACAGACCACTAGCTTACTCAATACAAAAACAATGGAAACATATTGTGATTTATATTTAATCACAACTGCCAGCAATTGTGAGAAAACAATCTACAATACTTTGGTATTTTTTGTAGTTTCATGATTTCTTATCATTCCTATGTGCAAATATAATAATTCAATATAAACCTATATAGCTTCAAGTCAAGTCTAATTTTGGTACCATGCATTAACTGCAATACTGAACAATGAAAAATTAAGCAAATATATTTATTGGGGCTAAAATGTTTGGTGTCAATTCTTGTCATGAAAATCTGAGATTTAAGTTTTCACACTCTCATTTCTTATACCTGGTTCAATAACTGCTGATATAAAGGACTGGGCTTCTCTCACTCTTTTCATCACTTCTTCAAGTTCTTTGGCAGCAGCCTGTGGTGTCATCTCAGGTGGCTTCACAATCGCATTATTTGAATGATTGATTCTAGATACCGAAAATAGAGAAAGAAACCTTTCAATCATGCAGAGTTTTTCTTGAAGAGGCACATTTGACAATTACTGATCTAAATGCCCACCTGCTGATTCAAGGTAGAAAATGTTCTTAATTTTTTTACAGATTGTTCTGACTTCAAATCGAACTTGTGTTTTATAATCATCTTGCCATTAACAAAACTTATAAAGAACTTTTCCTCTGCTATGTAATGCTTTGACAATATATGAACTAATTTAGGTGGCCGTGAAAATACACCCAGAATCTTCATTGGTACTCAAGAGTAACTTTCCCAACACTGTTGTGCAGTGCCAAGAAATTACTTTCTGACCTTCTTGCATTTTTGTAATGGTTTCAGAGCAGAGATGGCAGACGGCCACAATAAAATAACTGCCAACTGCAACTGGCAGGTACTTTTGGAAAGCTATGGAATTTTTCTGGTGGCACACATAACACCTGGTGCTTGCATTTCAATTAATTGGGTGGTTTCTTCATTCATCCCCTTCAGGACGTTTGTACATATTGTCCCACCACATACAATTCTGTGTTCATGAGCAGCAAATTAGTCTGATTGTCAAGTTTGTAGGCTGAACAGGAAGCAGATAGACATTTCCATAAAATAAATACATGCCTGTCCAAAACTAAGAACCAAAACTAACCTTTTAGAAGAGCGAAATGCTCTGAGATTAGAAGTCAGGTGTGCAATTATAATTGTATTCCCTCCTGCTTCTGGGTTCAAGCCAACCAGGTGCTTCAAATAACATGACTCACCACAGACAAGTGTAGTGAAGCTCTCCTGGTGCAGTGGTAGTGTCCCTACTTCTGGGCTTGGGGACCTGGGTTCAAATTCCATCTGCTCCAGAGATGTGTAATAATATCTCTGAACAGGTTGATTAGAAAAACAGGTTACAAAAATAAATAAAATGGCAGAGAATAGAGGGGCTCTTGTGGCAAAGTGGTAGTACACCTGTCCGTGGACTGAGAGACCGTGGTTCAAGTCCCACATGCCCCAGAGATGTGCAATAACATCTCAACAGCATGGTGGCACAGTGGTTAGCACTGCTGTCTCACAGCACCAGGAACCCAGGTTCAATTCCAGCCTTGGACAACTGTCTGTGTGGAGTTTGCACATTCTCCCAGTGCCTGCATGGGTTTCCTCTGGGCGCTCCAGTTTCCTCCCACAATCCAAAAGATGTACAATTCAGTGAATTGGCCATGCTAAAATGCCCATAGTGTTAGGGAAATGGGTCTGCGTGGGTTACTCTTCGGAGGGTCGGTGTGAATTGGTTGGGCCGAAGGGCCTGTTTCTACACACTGTAGGGAATCTAATCTAATCAGATTGATTAGAAAAATAGGTTAATTTAAAAACAAAACACAGTGCCACCCAAGTGGCAAAAGTAAAACTCAAGTATAATGGAGGCCTCTGGAACAGAGTGGGAGTGTCCTTATTTCTTGCCTGGGAGCCCCACCTGCTCCAGAGGTATTTAATATCTCTGAACAGTTGACTGGAAAAAATATATTTATATAAACAAAAATACAAATGTAGTGTGGGCCCTCTTTTGGCACAGTAGTACGGACACTACGCCCGAACCGAGACACCCGGGTTCAAGTCCCACCTGTCCAGAGATCTGTAATAACACCTCTGAACAGGCTGATTAGTAAAATAGGATTCAATATAATGGAGCAAACAAGCACATTGCAAGCTTTCAATTTTACAGACTATCCTTGCAGGATATTCTGTGCTATATTTTAAAGATTCATTGTGATGTAAGACTTGATAACTTTCCAAAACTGGACAAAAGGAACAGAAGAACTTATCAGGTCACCTGAGGGTGATATAGGCGGATTTCATTGTTCGACAGGAAGCTTTGCTCAGCAGGTACCCAATTCTGAATATTAGAGTAGCATATCCCTCTTATCCTGAGCAAGGATGCTGCTGAGAACACAAGGTTTTTCTTACAGCTTGACACTCATATTTGACTTGGACGTAGAGCATTCATGTCCAATGACATGATGGCATTCCAATGCAGTACCAGGATGGAAATTAGGTTTTTAAGCTGAAATGCTAAATTAACAGTCAGCCTGCCTATTCAATATGTATGTAAGAAAGAACAGGAGATTCTGCCATGTCCTGGCTAGCTGTCATTGACCAACAACATCACCAAAACAGTTTTTTTATCTCACTGTGACCTGTGGGATCATGCTTAGCCCATTTATTATTACAATAATAGTAATTTCGATTTGATCAGTCATTCACTGTACTCTCAGATATTTTAACAGGTATATATAAACTATAAAGTCAAAATTGAATAGAAGAAATTCAAAATCAAATTAAGAACAGTAAATATTCTCCTGTTTTTCCTACAAGTATCATAAAGACAACAAGAACATTGATGAAAAAGTCAAACAGCTCATACAAAGTAAGAGTAAAATTCCACTTTGGCACAGACACACAAATGACAGCAGTAGATTTGCTGAATTTCCTCCACACTGATGTCAAATCACTCATTTTATGTCCCCACTTAAGCTGAACTTCCCTTGTCTGGTATTTGCAAATTGTGAGAAATCCCACAATAGTTCTCTCTCATAAAGCATAAATGGAAAACAATATACAAAGAATACATCGGACATTTAATGAAATATCACTTAGTAGTCAACAAACCCATTTCACAGCAGAAGCAACGACAAAGACATAATTCACCACTGAAAAAGTCACCTTCTGGGATTTAATGTATTAGATTTTTATTGTAATCACTGAGGAGACTCATTTTTGATGTTTAAATTAAGATGGAATGAACTGTTGATATTTTATTTCCTTGCTATCAGGTGTAGAAATCTTTTCACTTTGTGTTGGCAGTTCTCAACCCATGATTCTCAATAAGCAATTCAACTAATATATGTGAGTTTTTTTTATTTTAAAGTCTAACATCGTAAGCTGTAATAAAGGATATAAATGTAATAGCGACATCTTTAAAAAGATCAAATGGCAAATTCATAGACATCCATTAGAACGCTTGATATTCTATTTCTAGATTTTTAACATGTATTTTACATTAGCAGCTGGCTATTATTTTAAATCAACTTAAACAAGTAAAAACTTACTTTAAAGGTCTATCCCCAAACATGGCTCCATTGAAGGCCAAAGCTCGTAGTACAGAAGATTGCTCAGCGAATTCAACGAAGGCGAATCGGGTTGGTTGTGTCTCGTCTCCTGCCATACGTACAAACTTGACCTCACCAACTTGGCTGAAAAATTCTAGTAGCTGGTCTGCTGTTGTTGTCTTTAGAGAAAAATGAAATAAAGGAATGATTGTCATCATTAGAGATAATATTGCAGCTATTAACGGTAGAATGTTGTACGTAGAAGATGTTACAACATGGTGTAAACCCCCTTGCTAATTTAAACCAGCAACACAGAAAAGATTCATCCCTGCTGTAATCTGTTAAAATTTGAGGGGCAAAGAACTATCACAGAGGTCTCTATTTAAAGCAAAAATTAACAACTTAAGTCCAACAGAATATATTAAAAAACAGCAACTATTAACAATTCCTTTCTTTTAAACCTGTCTTTTACTTCCTACTCTACAACAGTCCGATAAAAAAAATCCTGATTAAGATTTACAAAAAAAAATCACGTTTCAAAACTAGTCAGCTTTGCCTAGTCTCCTTTGTAGATTTTCCTCTGTAGATTCTCTCCAGGTCAGCCCCAATATTCTGCTATGCAAACTCCTTCCCCAGACAGGTACCTTCCAGAGAGTTCTTGAGCTAGCAGCCTCTGTGGCAGTTCTCTCTCAACTGTTCCAAAATGTCCGGTTTTATACCCCAAAACATTGGATCGTTTCATTGGTTTTATATTATCAAAATACTAAATTCAAACTTGATTGGATTTTGGATCTTGGGGCCTAATTTAAACTGATTGACCAAATTTGAATTTGTTTTAATCTCATGGTAACGCAGCTGCTGCTAGCTGTTTTGACCAAATGTTACATTGTTATCTTGTTCAGAACACTGTGTGCTGTGTCAGGCAGGCCTTGCTAGCTTTTCAACACTCTTAAAGGTACAGGACCTCCACAAAGAGTTCATTTGGCAATCACATTGTGAACCCATTATGGAGCACAACTCAACCATTCTACAGTGCACAGAATTCAAACAAAAATGCTGCAGACTTTCGAGAGATTTTAAAGTCTGAGCTAAAATTGTAATAAAGACCTTAAGAAGAGAGATATTGGCAAATGGATCCATAGAGGGAATATAAAAACAAACAGTGGCAGTCAACTAGGTGTCAGAGTCAAGGGAACAGAGAAGGATAACGTTGCAGAATTAAAAAAAAGGTTAAGAGACACAAGATGGAGTGTGTTTTGGAAGGTTCTGGATAGGGAATCAGTGCCATTCATCATGTACAACCCCCTAGCCTTCTTCATCAGCATCTTTCAAACCAATAACCTTCAAGATCTAGGAGGACAAGGGCAGCAAATGCATGAAAGTACCATGATTTGCAATCTTCCCTCAGACCTAAACACCATCCAGACTTGGAGCTATATCACCACTTCTTTACTGTTACTACATGAAAATCCTGGAACCCCTCACAACAGCACTATGTGTTGACCAGATCCCCACACACATCAGCAATACAAAAATGTGAGTCACCACTACCTTTCCCGGAAAGTATTAAGATCCAGAGGACAGAGTTTTAAAGTACTTTGTTAACAAAAGCAAATGCAAAAACGTTTGCACATAGTGAGAAGGGTGTAGGATGCATTGCGTGAAAATGGTGGAGTGAGGCATTTAAGATGGTGTTAGAAATTCTTTCAACAGAAACATTGTACAGAGTTAAAAGGAAAAAGAGGAAGGAAATACGAAAGCAAAATGCATAGAGCTGGTGCAGACTCAATGCATTGAACATCTTCCTTCAGCACGACAACAATTCTGTGATTCTGACAATAAGATAAAGGAAATAAATGCTGGTCTAGCTAGTAATGCTCAGATCTCACAAACAAATAAAAAAAAAGTAACAGCCTACACTCAGAAATAAAATAGTAAGTTACAATGTCAAATATGTAGTCAACACCAAAACTGAGTGGGAGGGGTTCATCTAGCTAACACAGATCAGAATAATGCCAACGTACTGATAGACATTAGTAAATTGACAGAATGGATACATAATCTGCTAATATAAAAACACAGCAGCACTTTGTGGAAGATTGGTCTTCCTTTGGAACACAAGTATCTAAATGGAATGGAGAGAGCTTCATCCAGATACATAATTAACTAAAAGTAAGTTTATTAGGTACATTAAAAACAAAATTACTAGGGTTTTTTTCTAGATTTTTCAAATGAGAAGCAAAGTAATGTCAGTGTGGTGTAGAATTGCTGATCACATCTTGGCAGGGTGGGTGAACAGGAATAGGGGTACAGCCCAAAATGTTGATCAGCTGCAGACTGAAATTCAGAATCTTCACCACTGACAAACAATCCCCACAGCAAGTTTGTTTTCGTCAGGTTTCTAGTCTTGATGGTAGGAAGGACTATTTGCTTTCCAAAGTCTCATCTTCCCAGTCCTCTGTTCCAAAACTTATTTGTAGGCTAGTTACTGTACCTTCTCTCTTTTCTCACTGTCAAATATAATAATGAAGTATTGGTCACATCTGATCTTTCTCTCCTCCCTCTCAAGATTAGTGTCCAGGCTGTTCCAGTTCCTAAAATAGCACATGGTCTCTGCCCTAGCTTTAAATGTTAGCTTTTAATCTCTGGAGAAGCAGCAAGATCAGGGAAGAGGAGACCTGTGATTGGAAGAGCTGGAGCAGCCAATGTCTGGGACAGAATTTGAGATTGGAAGAGCAACTGTCTCTCCTATGCTGGCTGTTCCTCCAATCACAACTTTGCAACAGGTTTCCACTGTAACTGACTAGAGTTTTGATTGCTTAAACCTTGGTAGGAATGTTGGAACAGATACTTAAAATGGTGGATTTCTGAAATGTCAATGTTGGAAATCCACTGAATAACAGAAATTTCTCATTCCTGATTGCAGTTTGTTGTCTACAAAAATGTTCAAAGTTAAAAAGAACTACATTTCTTTCCTTTTATTTTCAAGTCTCAGGTGGAAAAATAAGAACAATGTAATTAATATTGAAACTAAAGTAAAAAAAACTCGTTCATTTTAACTGTGGCATTTAAAAAACAATGAAGAAAAATAATAAAAAAGAGCAAGCGAACATATTAAGCAGTAATTTTTAAATTAGTATGCTGTAAAAATTCAGTAAGCTATTAAAAATCCAGTCACATCGCATTCAACTACGTTTTGTCAAGTTTTGTTTTACAGTAAGATGAACTGCAGGATCAAAGTTCTCAACAATTGAAAGCTTTTCCACTGATGGCTGAGTGGGAAACCTTAACACCTCAACCTCTGGATAATGCAGATACATTAACAATAAATTCTGAAGCTCTACAGTACTTGCAGTCCCTGCAAGTTTCAATGGAGAAATAACAGGGAATACTTAAGGTCTTGCTGTGATTATTATATAAATCTCTAGATGAAATCAAGGTTTGGTGTACTCGATTTCAATATACATGCCAGTCAATTTAAACTCTCCAGTAGCAGAATATTGTCACAGCAAGAAGAGAATACAATGTCCAGTTATCAAATTAAATCAACTAACCAAATTACCTGTGAATTCAAGTTTCCAACATAAATGGTTCTTCTGATTTCTTCGATCTTCGAAGGGTCCACATTTCCCATTGCTGGAGGTTGAGAGTTTATTCCTAATGCTGTAAGAGCAGGATCAAGTCCAGCTTGTAGTGCTCCCAGTGTGGTCAAAGGGACAGAACCAACAACAGCTCCCACTGAACTCACAACTGCATCGACTGTAGTAATCTGTCAAAATAAAATTTAAGGTGCAAATCAGCAAGCTGCTTCATTGAACATAGTCATTTAGTTTGAAACATTACCAACTTCTATCCAAATGTGTTGTACATTTAACATCTAACATCTTGAATACACATATGAACTTACAAGCAGAAAGGAATGCCAAACTGAACAAAAAGGTTATGAAGAGAGGCAAAGCTTTTCTCGCAGGTGTGGGTTGAAAGAAGGCTTTCAAATAGGTTAAGACACTTAGAAAATTCTATGATCCATTAAAGCAGTGAAGGGAAATAAGAAAGGGTTCTGCACTCATTTCATGGGACAGTGGTTGCAAATTTTTATTTGTTTAGCACAAAATGCATCATTCATTCCATGACTCAGCATTTTCCATTCCAATGCAGCCAACTATCAGTATACTAACAATACAAATTAAAAGTAGACCATTTGAACCTTTGCGCCTGCTCCATTATTCAATAAGATTACATATTTTCTTGGCTATAGCTTTTGAGTCCCTGGTTAGTCAAGGCCTTAAAAAAAAAATTCAATGACAGCCTCCAAAGCTCTCTGGGAAAGAGAATTCCACAGACTCTTAACAATCAAAGAAAAAGAGTTTGACATCTCATTCTTAAAATGGGAGACCTCTTGTTTATATAGTTATTGCCCAAGATTTAGTTTCTTTCACAAGGAGTAACATCCTCTCAGCAACCAATCAGTCAAATCCCCAAAAGGATCTTATGCAGTTCAGTGAGATCAGCTTTCATTCTTCTTAATTTAAATGAATACAAGTCCAATCTTTCTTCAGAAGTGTGAGGCCCCTTTCAGTCACGGCTGACCATGGGTTGCATCCTCGCTATTCTAGCTTGTCTGCTGCAGCACTCATCAGCTTCTTTTCCCGTTTTGAGGTGTTGGTTTAGGATGCTTCTCCATCTCGTACGGTCAGCTGCAAGCCTTTCCCAGGATTCTAACGATATCAAGCACCTTCATGTCCCTCTTGTAGACTTCCTTGTAGCACAGCTGGGGACGCCCAATGAGTCTCTTTCCAGATGTGAGCTCTCTAGAGGATATCCTTTGAGATACGGCCGTCCTCCATGTGGTGGACACGGCCCAGCCAGCGCAGTGTCCCCTGCCTGAGCAGAGTGTACATGCTGGGAAGGCCAGTGTGAGATAGGACTGCTGCGTTGGACACTGTCTTGCCAGGATATGCCCAGGATACAGTGGATACTCATCGAGTGGAAAAAGTGTTCAGTCTTCTCTCCTGTCTGGCATATGTAGTCCACATTTCAATGCCGTAAAGCAGTGTGCTTATGATGCAGACATTGTAGACTGACATTTCTGTCTGCACTGTCAGCTTGGGATTTGTCCATAATCAAGTCATAAGGCGAGCAAGAGTTGAGGCTGCTTTCCCAATCCTCATGTCAATCTCTGTGTCCAAGGAGAGGTGGTCAGTGATGGAGAACCAAGGTACATAAACTGATGGACAGAGTTCGTTGTCATCGATGGTGATGACCGGCAGTGCCTCTGTGTCCCGTCCTGGGGCGCTTGTCTTCTTCAGACTGATAGTCAGCCCGGAATCCTTGCAAGCGTGGGAGGGGCAATATATCAGTGACTGGAGATCCTGCTGGGTGTGTGTTGCAACTGCAGTATCATTAGCAAACAAAATGTCCCTGCTGAGTGCCGCATTTACTTTTGTTTGGGTCTGAGGCAGGCCAGGTTGAAGAGCCTGCTGTCTGATCTAGTGCGTAGGTAAATTCCCTCCATTGCAGTGCCAAAGGCATGTTTCAGGAGTTCAGCAAAAGAAATCCCAAAGAGTGGAGGAGCAAGGATGCAGCCTTTGTGGATGTCTAAGGGCTCAGAAAAGCTGCCTTTGAAGGGCACTGTCCCCTTCATGTTACTGTGGAAGGATTCCATCGTGCTCAGCACTTTCAGTGGGCAGCCGATCTTCAGAAGAACCTTGAAAAGGCCGTTTCTGCTGACCAGGTCGAACGCTTTGGTGAAATTAATGAAAGCGACATAAGGGCATTTTCTGGTCACCTGCAGTTGGCGAAGGGAGATGACGACGTCTACTATTGATCTTTTAGCTTGGAAGCCGCATTGTGACTCTGGGTATACACATTCTGCCAATTTCTGCAGGTGAGTCAAGATGAGCCGAGCAAAGGCTCTGTGACAGTATTGAGGAGAGAGATGCCTCTGTAGTTCTCGCAGTCGCTTCTCTCACCCTTGTTCCTGTAGAGGGCATTGATCTTGGCATCCCTCATGACCTACGGTACAGCTCCTTCTTGTCAGCACTGAGAGAGGACTTCATGCAATGGGAGCAGGAAGCACTTGATCAGATTTGGAGGAATCCAGTCACTACTCGGGGCCTTGCCTAAGGCCAGGCTGTCAATGGCCTTGCTGAGCTCTGTATTGATGGCTCTGCATCTAGCTCGTCCATGGTCGACAAGTGATGGCACCAAGTGCTGAAGCTGACACTGTATGCTCTCTGGAGTAGAGATCAGAGTAGTGTTCAACCCACCTCTCCATCTGCTGGCCTTTGTATGTGATTACCTTCCTCAGTAGAGGATTTGAGGGGGAAGGCTGTCTTGCTCTGAGCTGGTCCTAGTGCCTTTTTGATGTCTTCGTACATTCTCCTTATGTTCCCAGTTATAGCAGCCATCTGAATTTCCTCACTTAGCTGTGTCCAGTACTCGTTAACGCAACACCTGGCAGTCTGCTGAACCTTGTTCCTGGCAGCCCTGAGAATCTGCAGGTTCTTTCTGCTAGCTGACCACTTGTCCTCAGCGAGGGCAACACGCTTGGCTTCAACGACAAGGGTCATCTCGGTTGCCTTAGTCTCAAATCAGTCGTGTGTCTTGTAGGTCTTCTTTCCAAAGATAGCTAGGGATGTGTGGTGTATGGTATCCCGTAAGATTTCCCACTTCTCTGTGGCACAGTCTCCATGTCACAAGGCGCTGAATTCTCTATTGAAAGCCTCTTAGAACTGTTGCATAAGGTCTGTCTGGGACTTCTTGCTGACATTAATGCGAGGTTTCCCATGTTGTTTCATGCAATGGAATCTCTTAGGTTGCAGCCTAATCTTGCAACACACTATGGAGTGGTCTGTGTCACAGTTCGCACTGTGGTAAGAGCATGCATGGAGAACGTATTTAACGGCAGTGCACCTAACTAGGATCAGATCGAGTTGGTGCCAATGCTTTGAGCGCGCATGTCGAGAAAACCTTGTGCCGAGGCTTTGTCTGGAAGTAGGAGTTGGTGATGCACAAATTGTGGTAAGTGCATAGCTCAAGCAGTCACTGTCCATTCTCATTCATTTTGCCCACGCCAAAATGCCCAAGGCAGGAGGGCCATGAGTTGTGGTCTGCACCTACACTAACATTAAAGTTGTCCAGAAGAACAAGTTACTCCTTCCTATGGACGTTGCTAATGAGGGATGCAAGATTGTCGTAGAACTCGACCTTTGTGTCTGGCATGGAGGACAGTGTCGGTGCATACAGGCTGACAAGGGTGACAAGGCTACCAGTGGTTGAGGCGAAGAGTCAAGAGTTGCTCTGAGCCATTGCTGCCCTGTTCTACTGTGTTCATCAGGCTGTTTTTACTGGAAAGCCCCAAGCTCTCTGGGCTCATCAAAGCCCTTCCCCAGGCAGTAAAACATGTAGTCTTCTCTTTCAGTGAGCCTGCCTCTGCCAGACTTGTTTCCTGAAGGGCACCTATGCCCATGTTGAGCTTCTTGAGCTCATTATTTATGACAGCTGATTTTCTAGAGTTGCTGATGTCCTGGAGTTTTTCTGAGAAGCCAGTCAGCATTGTCTGGATGTTCTAACTTCCCAGTTTCAGAGCTGGTCTCTTTTGTTGCTTGGTGCAATCTGTTGTTTGGATAATTCCTAATCCCCATGCACCCAATCAGGTAGCTGACGGTGGCAGGACAGTACTTTACTGGCTGAGGACTGCCCAGCTGTCCAGTGGGAATCTAAAATCCGTCCCACTGTAGGGAGCAGCCTCTGGCATCATGTTCTATGCCAATCTAGCAATGACTTAAAATCGGTATCTGCTGCTCCCCCACTCCTCCCAGTGTTGTGTCAACGTTGTGGGTGAAGCTGGAGTGTTTTCTCCATGTGCGGTGGTGGTAGGATGCAAGCCTAGGCGATGTGGTATGGGGAAAAGCTGTTGACCATGAAACACGTCCTCTGCTCCATGACACTGGCTAATCCAAAGGAACAGCAAAGCCATTAGAGTTTGGTACCAGTGCCGTCACAGGGGCTGCCAGAACGAGTAGATAACAACAACCTGCCTTCGGAG
>NC_057711.1:28006676-28016223 GCF_004010195.1 Chiloscyllium plagiosum | reverse complement strand
ACTTGGACATTGACACAAAACATGGGACAGATGCATTGTTCACACAAATTGAGAAACTCAGTAAGGTGGCTTTGATTTTCATCAGGGTGGCAGGCTTCCCGAGAGTGCAAGGGGTTGCAAACTGCAGACATGCTGCCTTCAGAGCACCAGTTGAGAACAACATTGCATACATTAAGAGGAAGCGATTCCAGGAGATTCAAGATGGCGGCGACCCAGTAGGTCTGAGTCTATGGTGCTCTGCCTAAGACTCGGGCAAAGTGGGGCGCCCACCTTCATCTCACCTTTTAAATTATTCAGGATAGCTTTTGCCCAGCATATTTAGTCTTTTCACATCAAACTTTAACAGTTTGATGCTTTTTTAAAAATGACTAAGGGCAAAAATTCCCGAGTTCGTAACAGGCAGGAACCCCTCGCCCACCCCCTCCTGCAGCAGAAGGGACGCCCGCGGCCACCCCGGGGGACTTACCTGTGGAGGTGAGCCTGATCTCCGAGATCATCAAATTCCAGGAGAACATCGACACGGTCCAGTTGGGAGTCAATTTCAATCATGCAGAAAAATATTCGGTTGCTGGGCCTTCCAGAACAGGAAGAGGAAGGCCAGCTTGTGGATTTCTTGGAGTGATGGCTCCCACAATTATTGAAGTTGGAGTCGGAGCTGGGCTGGGTGTGGGTGGAGTGGGCCCACCGGGTTGCTATGCGAAGGACCAGGTCGGACCGGCGTCCCCACCCGGTTCTAGTCCGACTTCAATGTTATAAAAAAAACAAAATGTTCCTAGAGGCCTCCAGAGTCTGACAAGGATCCCCAGACCATGATGTACAAGGGCTCCAAGATAATGCTATTTCAGGACTTCTCTCCAGTCGTGGTCCACAAGGGGAGGGCATTCGATGAGGCGAAGAAGCATCTGAGAGACCTAAATATTCAATACTCCAATATGGGCGGCACAGTGGTTAGCACTGCTACCTCACAGCGCCAGAGACCCGAATTCAATTCCCGCCTCAGTCTGTGTGGAGTTTGCACATTCTCCCTGTGGCTGTGCGGGTCAGTCTGTGTGGAGTTTGCACATTCTCCCTGTGGCTGTGCGGGTTCCCTCCGGGTGCTCCAGTTTCCTCCCACAGTCCAAAAATGTGTAGGTTAGGTGAATTGGCCATGCTAAATTTCCCGTAGTTTTAGGTGCAGGGTTAATTGTAGGGGAATGGGTATGGGTGGGTTGCTCTTCGGAGGGTTGGTGTGGACTTGTTGGGCCGAAGGGTCTGTTTCCACACTGTAAGAAATCTAAATCCATAATATCCGGCAACGCTGCGCTTCAACCACGAAGGATCTGTATATAACTCCGGATCACTGGAGAAAGGCCCGGGTCGGACCAGCGCCCCCGCCCGATTCTAGTCCGACTTCAATCTTATAAAGAAAAACAACTGTTTCTAGAGGGCCTCCGGAGTCTGGGGAAGGATCCCCAGGCCATAATGTACAAGGGCTCCAAGATAATGCTATTTTAGGTATGCTATGTCATGTAAATTTGCAAAATTGTCTTAATTTGTCCACCTTTTTATCATGGACAGTGGTTGTTGGTTTGGGCCGCACGGTGGCACAGTGGTTAGCATTGCTGCTTCACAGTGCCAGAGACCCAGGTTCAATTCCCGCCTCAGGCGACTGATTGTGTGGAGTTTGCACATTCTCCCCGTGTCTGCGTAGGTTTCCTCCGGGTGCTCCGGTTTCCTCCCACAGTCCAAAAAATGTGCAGGTTAGGTGAATTGGCCATGCTAAATTGCCCGTAGTGTTAGGTGAAGGGGTAAATGTAGGGGAATGGGTCTGGGTGGGTTGCGCTTCGGCGGGTCAGTGTGGACTTGTTGGGCCAAAGGGCCTGTTTCCACACTGTAAGTAATCTAATCTAGTCTAATCTAAAGGAATTCTTGGACTCTTTCAAATAGACTGCGGGACTTGAATTGTATGGATAACGACTTTATTTTGCCCCCCCCCCCCCGCTTTGTTTACCCTTCTTTTTTTCTCCATCTTTCTTTTACTCATCTTTCCCTGGAGGTAATGGGCTTGTTCTTTACTCTTTCTTTGGTGTCTTTTTTTATAGCTCATGCAGCTTATTTGGTTTGTGGGGGAGGTTTTTCTAGAGCAGGGTTTTCTTTTTTCCTCTTCTTATTTAGTTGCATAATACTTGCTGGGATTGTCGTTTTATATATTTCCATTTTGTATTGTTTTTATTAAACATGTCCAGGTGTTGGTGTGGGGGGAGGAGTGGGTCACTCACTTTCAACTTCTGTTTTATAAGACTTGAATTTATTCACTCCATTTTGTAATGCCTGGACCGAAGGCAGGGTCTTAGCTGGGAGAGGCTATGGTGGGTTTATTGATAGGTAGTTATGCCTCCTGGGAGCAAGTGGGAAAGTCTCCTTTCAAATATGTTTTCCGTTATTTTTATTTAGGAGAAGTTCTTAATTGTGCTGATTTAAAAGTTTTAAAGAGTTTTTTTATTTGTGAATTTTCTGTGGTCTTTATTCAATGTCTTTTGGGTGGGGTTCTTCCCGGGGGGGGGTCTCGGGCCTGCCTGGATGATCAAGGCTAGCCATTCATTTAGGTCGTGCACCTGGAATATCAAGGGGAGCCATTCACCAATCAAAAGGAAAAAGATATTATCAAGTTTTAAAAAAGAAAGGGTTGATGTATCTCTCTTACAGGAGACACATCTACTCGATAAGGAACACTCAAAACTACAACAGGGTGGGTTTGGTCAGGCGTTCTTTTCATCTTTCAGCTCAAAAAATAGGGAGTAGCCATTCTTATTCGGAAGAATCTTCCTTTCCAAATGTTAAGTCAGATGAAAGATGAGTCTAGATGGTATATATTGAACAAAGCCCTAATACACGGAGAGGAATATGGAACTTTGAATCTTTATTGTCCCCCGGCACATCCTTTTAAATTTGTAACGGAAGCGTTCTCCAAGTTAATGGCTTTCGGGGTTTGCCATACAATTATAGGGGGAGATTTTAACTGTATTATTGGCCCAGAGATGGATAGGATACCCAGGAGCACTACAGGTATATCTCTGAGATCTAGACAATTGGCGGATCTGAATAAGGAGCTAGGACTAGTAGATGCGTGAAGGTGTCTTCATCCCTGAGGGTAGAAACTTTACTTTCTACTCTAACCCACACAAGTGCCATACCAGAATTGATATGAGTTTTGCTCCCTTGACCCTTTTGAATTCGATACTGTCTTGTAAAATAGGTAATATAACTATTTCTGATCATGTCGCAGTATATATGCAAGTTAAGACTAGGGATGATGGGACAGGCCCCCGACATTGGATTACGGATCCTTTCTTATTGAAGGATAGCAAATTTATAAAGTATTTTTCGCAGGAAATCAAAACCTTCTTGGATATTAACTCAGGTAACCCTTCGATGATGTGGGAGACCACAAAGGAATATGTTCGAGGCTTGGTCATCTCATATTCAGCGACCTGGAAAAGTCAAAAGAGAGAGCAACAGCGCCTGCTCGAGGCTTGCTTGAAGGCAGCTGAGACAGTGTATGTTGATAGGCCCTCTATTACTAAGCTACAAAGGATCACAGCCCTTTGGGCAGGCTTGAATACTGCACTTACCCAAATAGCAAAGAGGGATATATTATTCGCAAAGCAGAGATTATTTGAGTATGGCGATAAGCCTGGCAAATATCTAGCATACCTTACCAAAAAGAAAAAGGCTCACCAAGCCATTACGTCCATTAGAGAAAGTGCTGGTACCTTGACTTGTGATTGTAAAAAAGATCAATACAGCCTTTAGAAAGTTCTATTCTGAATTGTATAAGTCGCAGCACTGTGAGGATAGAACTAGGAAGATGGAGTCTTTCTTTAAACTTTTGGTCCTTCTGGGCCTAACCTCAGAGCAGGTGTCGATCTTGAATGCCCCTTTGACAATCCAGGAAATACAGGACGTGGTTAGGAAGCTTCAGAGTGGCAAAGCACTTGGGCGATTCCAGGTTGAGTTCTATAAAGAATTTATAGGGGAATTGGCCGGGCCACTCATAAATATGTACAATTACTCACACAGCCAGGGCTGCCTCCCGCCTTCGTTGAGGGAAGCAAATATTTCTCTCATTCTTAAGAAGGGAAAGGCCCCAGAAGATTGCTCTTCAAATAGACCCATATCCTTGATAAATGTGGATTTTAATATTCTTTCAAAAATGTTAGTAGTAAGACTGGAGAGGGTTTTACCATTCATTATAAAAGAGGACCAGACGGGGTTTATAAAGGGTCGCAGATCAACTAATAACATTAGAAGGGTCTTATATATGATACAAGCCTGTCAACAGGGAACAATACCGGGTTTAGTTGTCTCCCTAGATGCAGAGAAGGCATTTGATCGGGTAGAATGGCCATATCTTTTTTATATGTTGGAAAGATTTGGTGTTAGAGAGGTCTTTACTAAATGGGTTTCAGTATTATATAATGATCCCAAAGGAGCGGTGATCACCAATGGTTTAAGTTTGGACAGCTTTAGCGTTGGCAGGGGCTGTCGTCAGGGATGTCCTCTTTCACCATTACTAGTTATGCTAGTGATTGAACCACTAGCGGAAGCTACACAAACTGACCCTAATATAACGGCTCCGAGGGTTGGATCGGGCAAGCACAGAATTACTCTCTGTGCGAATGATGTCCTTCTTTTCTTAAGTGATCCTTTGACATCCGTGCCCTGCTTAATTCAAGTGGTCAATTTATTCGGTATGTTCTCAGGCTACAAAATCAATTTTATGAAATCGGAGGCCATGCCGTTGGGAGGCCTTGCCAGTGTATCCAATCTACCGGACGGATCTTGTTTTCCTTTCCGGTGGTCACTGGAAGGTTTTCTGTACTTAGGTATTTTCATCACTCCAGTCAGCTATATAAAGCCAATTACATACACTTAATAGAGAAAATAAGGCAGGACCTTCAACACTGGGGAGATCTCCCACTATCCTGGCTAGGCAGAGTGGCCTTAGTTAAGATGAATATCCTATCTCGCCTTCTATACCCTATGAGAATGCTCCCCTTGATGTTGCCGAGACAGGCGTTATGTAAGCTTTACGGCTGGCTTGGCTCCTCTATTTGGAGTCATAGACGGCCCCTTATCAAATTAGGAAAGCTGCAGCTCCCACAAGCAAGGGGAAGACTGGACTTTCCAGATTTCAGGAGGTATTAGTTGAGCTCCTTATGTAGCTCTTGTGACCCACAATCAATCTGGTTAGATATTGAGACCTCCCAAGCAAAATGTCCCCTCATCAATCTTTTATTTATGGACAAGATGAGAGCTATTATGGACTATTGTAAAAACCCTATTGTACAAAATACAATTAAAGCCTGGAGGACAATGCGACAAGATGAGGGTAATCTGCAAAAAAACCTCCCTTCATACCCCTATAGTGGGAGCACCGGGATTTCAGACAGGGTTGACAGGTGCTACATTTAAAACTTTTTGGAAGTCCAGAGGTATCTCCTGCTTTGGAGACCTGTTCGATGGGGAGGTTATGATGTTCTTTGAGCAGCTGCACCAGAAGTTTGGACTGCCTAACAGGGACCTCTTTTGGTACTTTCAAATATGAGACTTTATGCAAAAGAAGACCACACCAATCGTCAATCCTTGCAAATCTGAGAGGGAAAGGAGAGTGCTATGGCCAATGGGGCCGCCCTCAGTCAGTACTCATTAACATTCACTATACAATAAGGTCTTGAAAGACATGGGATGACTGTATAAAACCTGGAATCAAGAATTAAGGTTGGAATCTCTTCAGAAATGTGGGATAACATCTGGGAAAATGTCAGAAAGATCTCTATCTGTAACAGAACTCAGGCTACTCAATTAAAGATACTTCACAGGGTTCACATGGCACCTGAACGACTCTCAAAATTCAAGGCAGGAGCATCCTCAATGTGTCCTAAATATAAAATAGAAGTTGGCACTCTCACGCATTGGCTATGGACATGTCATAAGATCCGTAGGTATTGGGATAGAGTAGTGAATGCCATGACAGAGATTTTGGGTACGGAGATTAGATCAGATCCAATGTCCCTACTTTTGGGCTCTCCAAATTTTCCCTCCCTGGATGTATACAGAATGAAATCATTTTCTGTCCTCTCCTTTTTTGCGAGGAAAAATATTTTAGTGAATTGGATATCTGAAGGCCCCCCAGGACTTCCAAACTGGCACAGGATAATCATGCAATATATCCCCCTTTACTTCCTCACGAATATGGTGCACCAAGAAACGGAATTATTTTATAAAATATGGCAGCCCTTTTTGAACTACATCGACACAGATATTTCAGCCATATTGTCCAGGGCTTTTGTTTAGCTGTGGTAATGGTTCTGGCTGGTTCGGGGGTCCCTGGGAGGAGGAATCCTGTATAAATACGGGTTCTATTATGAATTGACATAAATCTATTTTGAGCATGTATCTAGTTATTTAATAACTTTGTTGTTTATTGTTAGTAATGTTTGATATCCTATTTTATGTTTTGGTTGTTTGTCGAATAGATTAGTAGTTAGTTGGGTTTTTTCCTTGTTATTTATTTATTTAATTTTATATTGATGCTGTTATCATATTGTAAAATGGAATACTCTTGTTTGTATTATTTTTGTAATTTTGAAAGAAAATCTTTTAAAAATTCTTTTTTCAATAAAAATATTTATTAAAAAAAAGGGGAGCAATTCCATTTTTTTTGTACAACTATGACATGAGCATGGAAATACAATCCTATATACGAATGTTATGTATTCCAGAAATTAGCATGATGTCTTCATCAAAAGGCAATTCTCAGTTCTTGAACTTTATAGGGATTCAAAATAAATGAAAGGATGGTTGTTTGAGGATAAGTAGAGTAAGAAATTGTTCCACACTCCGGGGGACAGTAAGATCCATGTGCTTGTTGAGATTATTGTTTTGGAGAGGGTGAAGAAATGATAAAACATTGAAGCAAATGTATAAAACATTCACAAGAATGATTCCAGGGATGAGGAATTTCAGTCAGGGTGATAGCTTGGAGAAGTTGAGACTGTTCTCTTTGCAGGAGAGAAGGCTGAGAAGAGAGATGAGATCGAGGCATTCAGAATCACCAAGGTTCTAGATAGATTGCTGAGGAATAAACTGTTCCTCTCATGAAAGGATCAGGGCCATGGGCATTAAAATTAATTGGCAAAAAAGCAAAAGTGATGAGGAAAAAACATTTTAACATAGGAAGTGATTAAGGTCTGGATTACATTGTAGGAGAGGGGGCGTACGTTTGTTCAAAGCATTAAAAATGGAAGTACCTTATTATTTAAGAAGGAAGAATGTATAGCATTACAGGCAAAAGGAGAATGGCACTAACTGTATTGAGCAAATGCTGACAAGACGGATAGAATAACCTTTTTCTGCATTGTAACTTACAATTTGTTTTTCCGGTTTTCTGACATCAATTGTCAATTATTACTTCAGCACATTCAACTTTCCTATTTTACAGGATTGCAGTGTAACACCGATAGCAAACACTTTAGATCAAACTTTAAAAAGGTGGATGTTTATCACATCTGTCACAGAAGGTGGGTGGAGCTATGTACCCTAGTTTGGTGGTTAGCTTGTAAACAATATATCTCAAAAACTACATGATAATTTTCAATGAAATCTGAAAACCAGATTGGGAATATTCCTAATTTAAAACTGATTAGTTTTTGGCAAAGATGTGCATCCACATCTAGATCATAGAATCCCAGTGCAGAAAGAGGCCATTCAGCCCACAGACTCTGCACCAACCTTCCAAAGAGCATCTCACCCAGTCCTAACCCTTATTTAACATGACTAATCCACTGAGTCTTCACATCTCTGGAAATTACAGGGCAATTTAGATGGCCAAGCCACATAACCTGCATATCCTTGGACTGTGGGAGGAAACTGGAGCACCCAACAAAAATCCAGACATGGGGAACATATGCAATCCTCACACAGACAGGCACCCAAGGCTGCAATTGAACTTGGGTCCCTGTTGCTGTGAGACAGCAGTGCTAACCAGTGTGCCAACAGGCTGCCCTTGATTTTTCTTTCACAGATCTTTTAACATTGAGAGATAGACCAAGTGGAACATTTTTGTTTGATTATAGAATGCTGTTGATTGTTTTAGAAAGTTGTTGATTATCTCAGCTGCTGTGTGGAATTTGTCATCGCTGTCAGAATGTGATCAGAGTTTTCAGAGCAGCTTGTTGAACGTGAATTAGCTTGAGGTCTCCACAATGAAAGGAAACCTCTCAACAAAAAAAGAAATGGTAAGTTTTGTAGTTACACAACATCAACCAGACAGAGAAAAGTCAAACCATTAAATTGTAATAACATTGAATTAACATAGTATAGTGGAGTATGCACTCTACTGAGTGCCCTGTTTACTTGTCCACATCACTTATTTATATCTCTAGAATATTAGATACAAATAGTGCATTAAAATAATGTAACTATTGGCACTGAAGCTATTGCTACATATACAATGTTATTGGCTGGTTATAGTGAGGAGTAGCAGTTTTTGCGATTTTTGTGAATGATATATATTTCTATATTAATATATGTTTTACATCAAGCAAATATCACAATTGGTGGATAACAAAAACAATATTTTAAATAGTCCTTGACGGACACCTGGAAGTACTCAAGGATGCCCTCACAAGAAGGGGGTACTATGTTCAACTCATCGACCGCCAGTTCCGACGTGCCACAGCAAGGAACCGTAATGACCTCCTCAGGAGACAGACACGTGCTGCAACTGACAGGGTATCCTTCATTGTGCAGTACTTCCCAGGGGCTGAAAAATTACGCCATGTTCTTCGTGATCTGCAACACATTATCAATGAAGATGAGCACCTCACCAAGACTTCCCCACACCTCCACTACTTGCCTTTAAACAACCGCCAAACCTCAAACAGATCATTGTTCTTAGCAAACTGCCCGGCTCTCAGGACAACTCCATACAACCTTGACATGGTGGACGCTGCAAAACGTGTCAGATTGTGGACATAGATACCACTATTACGTGTGGGAACACCTCCCACCGTGTACATGGCAGGTACTCATGTGACTCAGCCAACATTGTCTATCTTATACGTTGCAGGCAAGGATGCCCGGAAGCATGGTACATTGGGGAAACTGAGCAAAGGCTACGACAACGGATCAATGGGCACCGCACAACAATCAACAGACAGGAGGGTTCCCTCCCAGTTGGGGAACACTTCAGTGGTCTAGAACATTCAGCCTCAGACCTTCGGGTGACCATCCTCCAAGGTGGACTTCGGGACAGGCAGCAGAGGAAAGTGGCCGAGCAGAGGCTGATAGCTAAGTTCGGTACCCATAGGGAGGGTCTCAACCGGGACTGTGGGTTCATGCCACATTACAGGTGATCACCATTGCACTATACACACACACACTCTCACATACACATGGACACAGATACACACAGACGCGCACACAGACACCCACATACACCCCCACACACACCCTTATAGACACACAGACTCCCACACATGCACCCCCTCACAGACTTAAGACA
>NC_057711.1:27984890-28006349 GCF_004010195.1 Chiloscyllium plagiosum | reverse complement strand
GAGCCCTCCACAACCACCTGATGAAGGAGCGTTGCTCCGAAAGCTAGTGTGCTTCCAATTAAACCTGTTGGACTATAACCTGGTGTTGTGTGATTTTTAACTTTGCTGTATGATGTACTTGCATGTTCTATAAACTACATACATAAATACACAGGACCTTCTTTTGTGTAGGCAAAAGGAATTTGCATTGTACCATTTTCATGAAAAAACAAGATCTTGGAGACTACATCTCTCTACATCTCCATGGTAATAGCCTGACCAGTTAGAGTCAACCAACCTGGTCTGAGCAGTAACTGTTCTTGCTGACTGGCTCAACCAATCAGCACCTTCTTCCCATGCTGTATAAATGGTGCTTTGTTTTTCCATACTGTGTCTTGAATTCTAGTCCCAATGAGTTCACCACATTAAGCTTCCACTCCTTAAAACTGAGCTGAGTTGAAAGCAAGAACACAACTCTTCCAGGAGGCAAATAAGTAGAAATGCTACAGTTTCTACATCCCTGTTTGTGCAGCACGTGATATTACCAAATGTGTTCTGTTAAAACACCAGTGGTACTATTGGTTTAGAACAAAAAGATCAATGTTAGTCCTGTCTAGGACTTGTACTTTAGAATGTGGAAAATACTGACAAAAGTATTTGAAGTGACAAAATAATTTTTAAAGTCTTGACTGCACTAAATAAACGGAACAAGGTACAGCAATATAAAAGGAGCTGAATATTGTTTAAATGGAGAGACTAGGGAAAGCAACAGCAGAGAGGGTTTTAGGAGTCAAAAAGCTAGCATCCAAGTTCAAAGGTTAATAAGGAAAGACAAATGTAAAATTGACCTTTACTTCAAAGGGTAAAAATAGGCAAGTTGAAAAGTGTGGCTCTGGAAAAGTAAAGCAGGCCAAGCAGAATTCGAGAGGAGAGTTGACATTTTGGGCATAAGCCCTTCATGAGGAATGTGCATCAGTCAGACCACACTTGGAATGCTGTGAACAGTTTGATCCCTTATACTGATAATGGAGGCATTCCAGGGAAGGTGCACAGTGTTTGTCTTTGGAAAGGAGTCATTTTCTTATGAGAAGAAATTGAGTAGATTGGGCCTATACCCATTGGAGTTTATAAGAATGAGAGGTAACCTTATTGAAACTTAGAAGATTCTTAGAAGTCTTAACAGGATAGATAAGGAGAAGTTGAAGTCCTTTGTAGGAGAGTCTAGGAGCAAACAGCATAATCTCAGAATAAGGAGTCACCCATTTTGACAGTGTTAAAGAGGAATGTCTTCTCTCGGAGAGTAATGTATCTGTGGGAAACTTTACCACAGAGAGCTGTCAAGATTGGGTTGTTAAGTATATTTAAGGCTAAGCTAGACAGACTTTTAACAAGTAAGAGAAAATGCAGGAAAATGAAGTTGAGGATTTCAGATCAGTTATGATATCATTGAATGGTAGAGGAGGTTCAATGGGCTGAATGGCCTACTTCTGTTCCTACATCTTATGGTCTTAAAGTCAATCATTTTAACTGATATTTTGAAATTGTCATTCCTCCCTCTTCTCACTCCATCCAGCTGCTCTCTAATGGCCTGCTATTACCATTGTAGAACTGAAGGAGTGAACCAATGTCTTGTTATTTCATGGTTCAGTGTAATTTCATTGCACAGTGTGATCTGTCCTTCCATAATGTTCCAATTGATTCCACATAGACATATCTTTGACTAGAATTGAAAAAGAAAAGTTACCTTTCAATATTAATGGGCTTTTATTAGAAATTCCAATGAAACTGATGTGTTTTTTTTCGCTTAGCTACATTAACTGAGACATGAAATAAAAATAGAATTAATTTACACTATAAGTTGGACAAAGTTAACTTCTCCTAAAGTAATTACATTTGGCAACTGAGAAAATTTGGTAAATAAATAACAAACATCTCCTTTGTGCAGAAAGAAATGGCACAGTATTGTCATGAAAGGATGACCTTTACAGTTTTGCAGCTCATGAACTGCACAACTGATAAGTTTGACTTCACACAAATTTTTGTCTTTTTACACTGAGATCAGATTCACAAAGCAGTTTGCAAGCCAGGCTGAAGCGGATTGAGGCACACCACCGAGAAGGCACAGTATTCCAGCTCCCGACAGTTTGCAAAGGCATCTTAACCCTCACCCTTCACCCTCCTGCTTCCTCCTACTACCCCATATTTGTGCATACTCTCTCAGAACATTTGTGCCACCCTAAGTCACGTCAATGCTCTTATGCATACCTGTGCACCCTCAGATTATCTATACAGCCTCCAAGCCTCCCATGTATCTTCCATAGACACTCCCACAGTATGCACTATATCTCATTATCAGATTCCATATTTTGTGATCTTAGGAAAATAAATCTCTCACCATCTAATAAAACCTATATACCATTGATATGAGAAAAATATATTGTAATGCGAAAAAAAAGTAATGCTTGTAATCTTATGAATATGTTAAAATTACTATAAACCGACCAACTCCCACAGCTACCTAGATTCCACCCTGTAAAAACGCCATCCCATTTTCCCAATTCCTTTGCCTCCGCCGCATCTGCTCCCAGGAGGACCAATTCCAATACCGAACAACCCAGATGGCCTCCTTCTTCAAAGACCACAATTTCCCCTCAGATGTGGTTGACGATGCTTTCCACCGCATCTCCTCCACTTCCCGCTCCTCCGCCCTTGAGCTGATGCCCGCCCCTCCAATCGCCACCAGGACAGAACCCCACTGGTCCTCACCTACCACCCCACCAACCTCCATGTACAACGTATCATCCGCTATCATTTCTGCCACCTCCAACCAACCCAACCGCCCCGTGGCTGAACACTTTAACTCCCCCTCCCACTCCACCAAGGACATGTGGGTCCTTGGCTTCCTCCATTGCCAGACCATGGCAACACGACACCTGGAGGAAGAGCGCCTCATCTTCCGCCTAGGAACCCTCCAACCACAAGTCTCTCTAGCTTCCTCATTTCCCCTCCCCCCACCTTATCTCAGTCCCAACCCTCGGACTCAGCACCGCCTTCTTGACCTGCAATCTTCTTCCCGACCTCTCCGCCCCCACTCCCTCTCCGGCCTATCACCCTCACCTTAACCTCCTTCCACCTATCGCATCCCAACACCCCTCCCCCAAGTCCCTCCTCCCTACCTTTTATCTTAGCCTGCTTGGCACACCCTCCTCATTCCTGAAGAAGGGCTTATGCCCGAAACGTGAATTCTCCTGCTCCTTGGATGATGCCTGACCTGCTGCACTTTTCCAGCAACACATTTTTCAGATCTTGTTAATATGTGTCAACAAACTACGTCAAAGAAACAATCAGCACTCAAAACTGAACTAACATTGGTAATGGCGAGAACTCTCCAAACCACAGTTTGTTTATTGGCAAGCTGAGAGAAGGCAGTGATTTGAATTTCACAGCCAATTAGTAAGGATGAAAGTGTTAAAATGTTTTTTTCTAAAGTTTATCCATTTTAGCTTTGATATTAAAAACATTTAAATTCAATACATAACATCACTGAGGCATTTTGCAACCCTTTCTTTACTGTATTTCTACAACGCTGGGCAAAAGCAATAATGAATTAAAGGACCATTGATGATAATCAACCCCAACCTCAGACAGGAACTAGCTTTGTCATACTTGAATCAAGAATTACACTCAGTAAACATTAGTTTTATTTTTATGGATAGTATTGATTGTGCCCTTGAAGGTGCTACCTTTAGAATAAGACATTAAATCAAGTCCTAGTCTACCCCCTGAGCTGCACTTTTAGGATTCCAACACTCTTTGCAAACATATGGAGAGGAAGTGTCCAGCAAATATTTATTTATCAAGTAACAACACTTAAAGGAAATAACCTGATTATTTATGTTGTTAGTGAGACCTTGTTGTATATAAATTATCTGACTCATTTCTCCACATCACAATTGCATTTCAAAAGAACAATATTTAACTGGCTACAGTCTGGAATATCCTAAGATTATGAAAGACGATATAATCTCTTTTTCTCTGTAAAGGCATCCAGTTTTAATTTGTTAGTCATTTCAAATCAGAAAAGATTGTAACCATATCTCTGCTTGTAAATTTCCATACCATCTGGCATTTCACATAATAAATCATAGCGACTTTCTAAGTTGTCAGATATCTATTCTCCAACACTGTAAAGACTCCCTTTCTAGAGCTAATCTTCCAGATGAAGCTCACAAATCTCCAGCATTGGCTTCTCCTTCCTTACCTACACACTGAAGCCTTTCATGTACCCTTTGTTTTGTCCTTTTTTAAAAACTTACAAATCTTTATTTCTTGCTTAGCGGGTAAGACTGATTTGCCATGTAAAGAGAACTAAAAGCTATTCATAAAAAAAAAATCCATATGAATCTATCTATTAATCTATTTTACAAATGGGCATATATTTGGATATACCTTATATGAAACTATTATATAGAAATATATTTATTCACCATAGATTTTATAATGCTGTTACTAACTTGCCCTCTTTATTTAAATGCATCAACTGTAGGGATGTGGTCAACTTCTACATTTATAACTCAGCACTACCTCTCTAACATTTTTCTGCTTCCCTTTCTCAAGTAGTTTGGAAGTCTTCCACATTCATAAGCTCCAGTCCCTTGTCACTGATTCCACCTCATGCCCAATGCCAGTCATTCTCTCAACCTGCAAAAAATTACATTCAAAATCATGTTCTCTCCTGTTTTCACTTTCGATTTGACACCCCCAATTCATTACAGTTCGTTGGATGGTGTGGGATGTCTTGAGAATGTGATAAAGCAAATCCCCTCACAGGAGGGAAGCTATGTACAAAAACTGACTTTCTCATGGCTGAGGGACAAAGATTGAAGTTTGCTTGATTGCAAAGCTTGCTTGATGACATTGTCACGGCTGGATACTGAAGAACTCATACAGCTAGCACCAGAATGAATTTAACATTAGGAGAGAAGTAATCCATATCACAAAGCTCAATAGCTCTTGTAGCTATCTAATCATCATCATCACTTTGCCTTTCAAGTGCTGGGACCAAAATTATTTATATATATTATGCATGTTAATATTTACATATATTAGTGACTTGGATGATGGAAGAGTGAATGTTCTGTCAGTAAGTTTGTTTATGACACAAAAATGTATGGGAAGGCAAGTGGGGAAGATGGCACATAGAGCCTGCAGAGGGATATAAACAGGCTAAATGAGGTGTAAAAAACTTAGCAGATGGGATATTAAATGTGAGGTTTTGCACTTTGGCAGAGGGGCTGACTATTATTTAAATAGAGTAAAATTGCAGAAAGTTACATCACAGAGCATTTTTAAGGGTCCTGTGCATGAATCACAGAAAGCTAGCCCATGGTGTTGGAGGTAGTATATTAGCATAGATAGAGAATCAGATCATGGGCAGGAGACAGCGAGTGGAGATTAGAGGTCATTTTTCAGGTTGACAACCTGAAGTTCTACAGAGATAAATGCTGGGACTGCAATTGTTTATAATATAATGACTTGGAGAAAGGAAATGAAGGTAATGTAGCCAAATTTGCAGACAATTCAAAAATATGTGGAAAGGTAGGTTGTGGGAGAGATACAAACAGTACAGAGAGATATTGATTGGCTTAGTAAGTGGGTAAAATGTTGGCAACTGGATTATAATGTGGGAAATAGTGAAGTTGTTCATTTTGGAAGAGAAAACAAAAGGACAGTATTATTTAAATGGAGAAAAACTGCAGAAAGCAGGGAGAGGGAGCTTGTACACAAAACATGGCAGCACGGTGGCTCAGTGGTTAGCACTGCTGCCTCACAGCACCAGGGTCCCAGGTTTGATCCCTACCTCGAGCGACTGTCTGTGTAGAGTTTACACATTCTCCCGGTGTCTGTGTGGGTTTCCTTTGGGTGCTCCGGTTTCCTCACACAATCCAAAGATGTACAGGTCAAGTGATTTGGCCGTGCTAAATTGTCCATAGCGTTAGGTGCATTTGTGGGGGAATGTGTCTGGGTGGGTTACTCTTCAGAGGGTCGGTGTGGACTCGTTGGGCCAAAGGGCCTGTTTCCATACTGTAGGGAATCTAATCTAATCTAAAACATAGAAAGCTAGCACGTAGGTACAACAGGTAATCAGGAAGGCTTATGGAATGATGGTCTTACTTCAAGGGGGTTGGATTATCAGAGTGGGGAAGTTGTACTGCAAATGTTCAAGGTGCTGATGAGACCACATCGGAGTACTATGAACACTTTTAGTCCCCTTATTTAAGGAAAGATATTGTTTCAATCGAGGCAGTTCAAAGAAGATTCTCTTGGATGGTCTCTGGTATGCAGGGATTGTCTAATGAGTGAAGAATAAACAGTTTAGGACCCTGTTCATTGGAATTTAGAAGATTGAGAGGTGATCTCATTGAAACATACAGGATTCTTAAGGGGCTTGGCAGGGTAAACGCTGAGAGGAAGAGTCCACGAGGACCAGAGGAATAGTCTCAGAATAAAGGAAGGTCAATTAAAGATCGCAATCAGGAGCAACTTCTTCTCTCAGAATATTGTGAGTCTTTAAAATTTCACGTTATTTAGAATTGTGGGAACCAAATCTTTGTGTATATTCAAGGCTGAGGTAGATAGATTCTTGATCAGGAGGGGAATCAACGGTTATAGGGAAAATACAGGAAAGTAGAAGTGAGGCATGTCAGATCAACCATCATTCTACTGAATTGCAGAATTATTCAACAAATCCACTCCCCTGCTCATTGCTTTAACCGAGGATTATATTTTCTTTTCAATTTTTTTTCTTGATATTGAACTGTGAGGCTGCTTCCATCATCCTACCAAGCAGTGACAACAATTCTTCATGAGCATTTGCTCAAATGGATTAGATATTGTATTATTCACCACTTTTAAATGCAATCATACTTGCTCCATTTAGTGATAAAATCTATTATCTTCACCTTTCTCATCATTAAATTCCATTTTCCCTGCTGCTAATTGCCTGTAGGTCTCAATACTTCACCACAATTAGAACAATTACAATTGATAATTAACTAGACGATAAACAGCTGAGGGCAGTTATTTAATTTACAACTTCTTTCTTGTCGGGTGATTGTACTTTAGTTGTAAAAGGTTTGTGACAGAGATCGTCAAGTGTTTTTGGAAAGATGTATATACATCAACTTTATTATTGTAATTACTATTAAATCATGAAATCTTATTGTTATCCACTTTTCAAAATATAACCTATGCTCTTGAACTGTTCTCTTTAATTTATCTTCCAAGATTTCCTTCAAATCAGGTTCAGCTAACAGATTCCAATTTTATAGGTTCATAACTCTGCCATATAACACTCTGAAGCCACAGAGACCTTTCATAGATGAAAATAGGAATCATGAATCACCACAGTTGAAGATCAAAGCTAGTTATGCTCTTTTCTCTGGTATTTCTCATGTATCCAACCAAGTTAGAAAAAAAAACTGAGGTGGGAATCTCTATTTCTGCTATGATTTCTTCGAGACTTGGAATTATTTCTATTGTCCTTTAATCATTTCAACCTGTTTTTAGAATGAGTATTCATTTTCTGATCCCATGACATTTCTAAAATGCAAACTGCTACAGTCAGAGAGATGTCATGCCTAACAAATCTGAGTGAATTTTTCAAGGAGGTGACAAGGTACATAGCTGAAAATGTGTTGCTGGAAAAGCACAGCAGGTCAGGCAGCATCCAGGGAACAGGAGAATTGACGTTTCGGGCATAAGCCCGGGCTTATGCCCGGAATGTCGATTCTCCTGTTCCCTGGATGCTGCCTGACCTGCTGCGCTTTTCCAGCAACACATTTTCAGCTCTGATCTCCAGCATCTGCAGACCTCACTTTCTCCACAAGGTACATAGATAAGGTTAATGCATTTAATATAGTCAAATAGTTTCTGCAAAGCCTCTGTAAAGGTCCCACATGGCAGATTGATAAACAAAGGTAAAAACACATGAGATCCAGGGTAATTTGTCAAGATGGATCGAAAATTGCCTGAGTATAGTGTTGGTAGAAGGCTATTTGTGTTATTGGAAGGCAGTATCCAGTAGTGTACTGCAGGAATCAGTGTTGGGTCCTTTATTGTTCATTATACATATAAACAATACAGAGGAAAATGTGTGGGGCACAATAAATAAGTTTGCAGATGACACAAAGATTGGCCACGTGGTTGACAATAAGGAAGAAGGTCTTAGATAACAGGAGGATATGGATGGATCGAGCAGATGGGCAGATCAGTGGCAGGTTGAATTCAAGTATGCAATAATACACTTCAGAAGAAGTAACAAGACAAGGGAGTACTCACTGAATGGTAGGACAAGAGAAAGCTCAGAGGAACAGAGGGAGATTGGGGTGCTGGTCCAGAGATCCCTGATGGTGGCAGGAGGGTAGTCAAGAAGGCATATGACAAAGACATTTCTCTTTATCAGTTGTCATATAGACGGTAAAAGCATTTGGAGATGTACATGACTTTGTTTAGGCCACAGCTGGAGTACAGAGTGCAGTTCTCATCACCGTACTTTAGGAAGGATGTGAGTGCACTGGATGGGGGAACAGAGGAGATTCATCAGGATATTGCCAGGTAAGCTTGGCTTGCTTTCTATGGAGTACAGAAAGATGATTGAGGTGTATTATGAGGGGTATGGATAGGGCAGATAGAAAGCAGGTGACCCTAGTTGAAAGGTTAATCACAAGGGGGTGCACTTCCAAGGTGAAAGGCAGGTGGTTTGAAGGGATTTTGAAAAAAAGGTCTTTCTCACCCAGAGGATGTTTAGTGTCTAGAACGAACTGCCTGGTAGGGTATGAAGCAAGAAACCTCAAAATCTTTTAAAAAGTACTCCGATGAACACTTGAAATGTCATAGCATTCAAGGCTATAGGCCAAGTGCCGGAGAGTGGGACAATGTAGATTTAGAGTAGATTCTTGTCAGTGTCGATTTGATGGGCTGAAGGGTCTCTTCTGTACTGTATCTTTCAGTGATTCTATGAGTTCAATCTCCTCATATATTTGTGGCTAGATTGACAAGAGTACCTGGTCTCTGCCAATAAAATATGAGACAGTTGTGAGAAGGCAAACAAAAATGTTCGATTTACCTTGATGAAGAAATGATGGGCAACCCAATGTCACTGAGAAAGTGTCACCTTAAGGCTCATGCAGCATGTCTCAATGACTACTGCCCAGTGGCCCTAACTTCAGTGGTCATGAAGTGCTTTGAAAGGCTGGTCATGGCATTAATCAACTCCAGCCTCCGCACTACTCTTGACCCACTCTGTGTCTATCAGACCAGCAGATCCACGTCAGATGCCATATCACTTGCCCTTCACTCTTCCCTAGAACATCTTGACACCAAGAACAGCTATGTAAGAATCTTACTCATTGACTACAGTTCAGCCTTCAACACTATTATCCCTCAAGACTGATCTTGGACTAAGCCCCACTGCAACTGGATCCTCAGTTTCCTGATGCACAGGCCATAATCACCGAAGACTGGGGACAATATTTCATTGTCACTAACACTCAACAGTGGAGTCCACCATGGGTGAGTACTCAGCCCCCTACTGTACTCACTGTATTACCCATGACTGTGTTGCCAAATATCACACTAATGCCATTAACAAGTTTGCTGATGACACCACCATTGTCGGTCAAATCTCAGATGGCAACGAAACAGACTACAGATGGGAGGTGGAAGACCTGGAAAAATGGTGCACTGAGAACAACCGAGCTCTCAATGCCGGCTAAACCAAGGAACTCATTATTGACTTTTAGCAGGATGTTACTCATGCTCCCCTACACATTAACAGCACAGAGGTGGAACAAGTGGAGAGTGTCAAACTCCTAGGAGTGTTTATCCACAACAAGCTTTCTTGGACTCTTCATGTGGACGTACTGGTTATAAAGGCCCAACATCTCTTCTTCCTCAGGAAGCTGAGGAAATTTGGCATGATAGCGAATACCCTTGCCAACTTTTATAGGTGAGCCATCGAGAACATTCTGTCTGGATGTATCACTACCTGGTATGGCAACTGTACCATTCAAGATTGGATACAGTTACAGAGATTGGCGAACCCAGCCCGGACAATCACAACGGCCAACCTCCTATCTATAGAATCCATCTATCAGGTCCGCTGTCAAGGAAAGGCTGCCAACACTTCAAAGATCCATCCCACCCTTGCAATGTTTTTCTACAATCTCTACCATCGGCAAGAAGGTACAGAAGCCTGAACACACACACCAGCCGGTTTCACAACAGTTTCTGCCCTATTGTTGTTAGAATACTGAATGTACTCACAAACTCTCAACACTCACCTGCACTTGTATTTTTGTTTTTGCTGCTGTTTGCCTTATTATCTATGCAACTTAACTATGTGATCTGCCTGTATTGCTCGCAAGACAAAACTTTTCACTGTGCCTCGGTACACATGACAATTAATTCAATTCAATTAAGTATTATATTGTGAACTAATTCTTGCTGTGGATAAAACAAGCAATGCCTTGGGCTTTTTATTAACTGTGGAATCACAAAGTGGTTAAGAATGACCCTCCCTCTGATTTTCATTTTAATATTGAACAATTTATCTTATTATATATTATGATCACTATCTGTGAATCTGCAATTTTTGAATCTACTGAGGATAATTGCAAAAATGAGTCCACAATGCTTTCAACACTATTATATTCATTCTTCATCAAATTCTACACCTCAGCCATTCGTGTAGAGGGGCTGATGATCTCAGTTGGCCAAGTGTGGAGTTCAGAATAATGGCAGTGGGTTTGGTTCCTATTCTGGTTGTGGTCGGCTTGCCTCTACATTCATCATGACCCAGACAGTGAAGGAAACAATAAATGACAACTGATTAAAAAAAACTATCAAGAAACCACCTCAGGATGAAGCATTAGTGGACAACCAGCAATACACCTGTTTTTGGGAACTATTTAGGGATACCTGCTAACCTCAAAGCATTAGCTGGTGTCTACACCAGTTGGCATTGGAATTCAAATTATGTGTTAGCCATAATCTATCCCTAACTTATTTGCCAAATACTGCGTCTCTTTAGTTACTCAAGTGAGAAGGTAGGTTCATGTTTGATATTAATTCCTCACTTGCATATATTTGTCCTACTCCTCACTACTACCTGCTGATTTTTGATGTACATTTCAGTCCTGAAGAAGGGCTTATGCCCGAAACGTCGATTCTCCTATTCCCTGGATGCTGCCTGACCTGCTGCGCTTTTCCGGCAACACATTTTCAGCTCTAACCTTCTCCGCTGTCCACTACACCTCCAATTTTGGTATCCTCTACATACCTACTAACTATACCTCTTATGCTTGCATCCAAATCATTTATATAAATGACGAAAAGTAGAGGATCCAGCACCAATGCTAGACCTAGTTTAATGTTTTGAGTCCATTGACCCTTCTTCAGAATTCTGGAGTTGAAATGTTAACCCTGTTTTTCTCTCTCTCCCGACACTGCCAGAGCCCTGCTAAGTTTCTTCAGCAATTCCTGGTTTTATTTCAGGTCCCAGCATCCATAATTCTTTGTTCTATATCAGCTCTGGTTTTGAGAACTGGTTCTGTAGATTTTCATTGACATTAGAAGTTTTTAAGATCACTTTATTTATTTATACAGTGACCTACAGTTCTTTGGGGTGGCTTTGAAAAAATCTTCCATCACTATATCTTATTTACAACATAAAACTAAAAACCTGCGGTGCTTAATATTTTAAAGTTTAACTGATCAGAGTTCATAAGCAAGGGATGTTGGCAATTTTGAAAATCTTAGTCCAGAGGTATAATAGAGAACTTCAACAAATTAGGTCAAATTAGGAGGCACCAACATGAAATTAATCTTTTTTTGTTTTCAAAAACATGAAAATTGCTGAATATTATAAAAAGTCCATTTTTCCATACTAATTACATTTCTATTAGCACAAAATAGAAAAGGGAGTTATGGAAACAAGTTATGAAATGCTATCTAAAACATATCCAGCAATTAATATTTAAACGGAAATGTTTTTTTCCCAGGTCAGATGTCATCTTTCCCACTCCGCCCACACCTTTTTTCCATTGTGTTCTTGAACCCAGACAAGTAGCCTTCCCTTTATGCAGGGCAGTGGTGTGGGCTAGTTTAATCTCCTACTTCTTTCTCCTCTTGGGAGCTAGAACGAGCTAGCTGTATTATGGTTAAACATCACAGCAAACAGTTCCCAAATGTGTTATGTGCAATACTTGGCCAACTGCAAGCCAGATAATATAACTTTCTATTACAATGCTGTGTCGCAAAGTCTTCAGATACTCTTCCAAGTCTTCAGATCAGAGAGTCCGGCACAGAAATAAAACTTCCATTGCTGTACAAGTTTGTTTAGATTGTCCATATGACACATATTCAAACATTATCTTCTAAACAGACTTTTTTTTAAAAAGGCTCTGAAAACATGATACATTTGTTGCTTTTATTCACTGATTTTGTTTATTTAAACTGCTGAAATCTGTAACACTTTATAATGTAGCAATTTTGTTTTAAGTCCACTTTTGGCAATCAGAATCATTTTGGCTTCTATTTTTCAATCTGACACTTTTAAAACCAAGGGTTACAAATGTAACACAAATAGCATTTTGTAGGTTGTTAAATTATAGCTAATACTTCTAATGTTTAAAAAGCAGCCTGTTTAACTTTGAAAATATCTTAAAGCTTAACAATAATTTTTATCAACAGGCCATTTACAACCGTTATTTCCCAAAACTGGTTTTCAGTTCCCATTCAATTTTTTTGTTTAGAGACAACAATTATAAGGATTGATTGATGCAAATAATTTACTATCTTCAGCCTCATCACCTTAATGATCTGAAGTTAGTCAGGGAAAAAGCGAGGACTACACATGCTGGAGATCAGAGGCAAAGAGTGTGGAAAAGAACAGCTGTCAGGCAGCATCTGAGGAGCAGGAGAGTCGATCTTTCGAGCATGAGCTCTTCATCAGGAGTTAGTTGGGAACAGGCTGAAAAGGGTAGTCTTACTGGATCATGGGGTGGCTATCTCACTAGGGAGACAACTGATGGTGGTTTAACCTGAAGGTCATCACACCTCAGGCGAGGTTGAGAAGACAGTCCTTCGTGGTAATCTAAGTTGTTGCAGGAATTGAACCCTTGCTGTTGATCACCATTCTGCATTGCAAATCAGCTATCAGCTATTGATCTAAACTGAGAAAAGTACTCTCCATAATTATGATGGAGGGGTTCTTCATGGCCTTACAACAGACAATTGTTAAGGCACTGCCATCTACTTAGTGGCATCTAACCATGTTATTTGGGCCTTTTTGTGTTGCAGTGGTAGTGTCCCTGCCCTAGACCAGGAAGACCCAGGGTCAAGTCCCACTTGCTCCAGTGGTATGCAATAACGTCTCCAATCTGACTGATTAGAAAAATAGGATAACAATAAAAATTAACATGCTCAGAATAGAAGAGATTGAATTGAAATGATGGAGGGAGAGCAGGGATATTCTTCTGAAATTATCATCAAGCCCTTCCAGGGTTGGGGTGTGATACACAGCTTCATGTTTTATACTTGGTACCTCACTTGCAATAGTGTTCCGTTTATTTGCCTGCTGTTTTACATCTTGGAAAACCTCGAGCCTCCGCCAAAAATGTAAACCTTCAGTGAGGTTTTACAAATGGTCCAATCACAACAGCATTCATAGAAACTTGCAGAGGTGAAGTCTGATTCATCAGTCTTGTCTGGAAAGAACAGTTTTTAAAAAATCATTGACAGAATGTGGGCGTTACTAGTTGGACTGGTATTTATTGTGCATAGGGCAGTTAGGAGTCAAACACATTACTGTGGGTCTGGAGTCACATCTTGGCCAACAGTTCCCCAAGGACCTGAGTGAACCAGTTGGCTCTTTCCTGACAATCAATAACAGTCTTTATTTATTTCCTAATTTCAGTTTGTTCTGCATCTTTCAGCCTGATTTTTGTCCATAATCATGTCAATTATTCATCCTCAAGTACCTGTAAACACTATTTTTATAAAATTCATGGAATCAGCTTCCACCATGTTTCAGATGGAGTGTTGCAGATGCAACATCTCTGGATGAAAACAGTTAACTTCATCTCCATTCTAAATTAAAAACAAAATCATTTTTGAAAGAGAAAACTGCTGATGTACTCTATAAGAATCTTTAATCATATTGAAAACCTCTATTACGTCACTTCCTAACTTTCTCCAGTCAATGGAGAATGATCCTAATTATTCCAAACTCATATTTTAACTTCTTTTCTGAAATGTAGTGTCCAGATCAGTAATAGATCAGTAATTTGTATTGTTTGAGCATGATCACTTTACTTTTATATTTGATGCTCCATTTATAAATCAAATTAACACTACTTTTAATGAGTTAATCAACTGGCCTTTGTAACTTTTAAGAATTCACACACATGGATATGGAGAACTATCTTCTCATCTACACTTTTCACAATTATGCCATCTTTATGTATAAAGGTAAAGTCACCATTGTCTTACGGGACCGTAAGACTGCTCTCTCGTTAGAGAAAGATGAATGGTAGTGGTTTAATCTTAAGGTCACTGTCCTTCAGGTGAGTGGGGAAGGGTGAGAATGTGGAACTGTCATGGTGACCTCCACCAGTACAGGAATTGAAGCATGGGAACCTGGGGAAGTTACTAGTGATATTTTTGGGGACAGTCCATATCACAGTAGAGGAGGTGTTGAATGTATTAGAATGTATGAAGGTGGATAAATCTCTTGGTCCTGACCAGATATACCCAAGAACACTGCAAGAGGCAAGAGAAGAAATTGTGGGGTGTCTGCCTGATATTTTTGCATCATCATTAGCCATGGGTGAGGTCCCAGAAGATGAGAGCGTAGCAAATGTGCCTGGGAACTATAGACCAGTAAGCTTAACATCTGTGGTGGATAAGTTACTTGAGAAGATTCGAGAGATAAGATATGCATGCAATTGGAAAGACAGGGTTTAATTAGGAGCAGTCAGCATGACTTCGTGAGTGGGAGATCATGCCTCACTAATATGTTAGAGTTCTTTGATGAAGTGACAAGGGAGGTTGATGTGGGCAGAGCAGTAGACGTAGTCTAAATGGATTTCAGTAAGACTTTTGATGCAGTACCTCAGGGGTCTGTGCTGGTCCCAGTACTTGGATGAGAATGTACAAGGCATGATTAGAAAGTTTGCAGAAGACACTAAAATCAGTGGTATCATGGACAGCGAGGAAGATTATCAGAAATTGCAGCAGTGCCCTAAGGGGAAGTGGTTCAAGAAATGACAAATAGAGTTTAACATAAGTGTGAGGTCTTGCACTTTGGAAAGTCAAACCAAGGTAGGAGTTTCATGGTGAATGATAGGCCCTTGAGAAGTGTAGTGGAACTTGCAGTTCAGGTGCATGGGTTTTTTGAAAGTGGAGTCATAGGGCAGTGAAGGCGGCATTTGGCACACTGGCCTTCATCAGTTAGGGTATTGAGTATAGAAGTTGGGAAGTTATGTTGCAGTTGTGCAGGACATTGGTGACACTGAACTTGGACAATTGAGTTCAGTTTTGGTCACTTTGTTATGGAAAGAATGTTATTGAACTGGAAAGAGTGCAGAAGAAATTTACAAGGATGTCGGCTGGACTCAATGGTCTGGGTTATAGGAAGAAGTTGGACAAGCTAGGTATTTTTTCTTTAGAGCGTAGGAGACTAAGGGGGGACCTGATAGAGGCATGGATAGGGTGAATGCACTTCAGTCTTTTTTACTAGGGTTTGGGAATTGAGGACTAGAAGGCATCAGTTTAAGGTTAGAAGGAAAAGAATAAGGGGGAACCTGAGGAGCAACGTTTTTACACAGAATGTAATACACGTATGGAATGAGCTGCCAGTGGAAGTAGTTGAGGTGGGTACATTAACAACATTTAAAAGGCATTTGGATAAATACATAGATAGAAAAGGACTAGAAGGATATGGGCAAAGTGCAGGGAAATAGGGTTAGTGTGGATCAGTTGGGGCTGAAGGACCTGTCTCCATGGACTATAACTTTGTTGTTAGGACTATAACTTTGTTGTTAGTATCACTCTACGTTGCAAACTAGCTATCCAAGCTAACCAACTCCAATGCTATTTTTAGTGTACTACCTTTCTGTAACAGTCCTCACAAAATACCAAGATTTGAAACATCTTCAAATTTTATATTGCTAATTCCTACATCTGATTCTTGATCATTTACAAATTAGTTGGACCAACCCTTGGTAAACACCACCTAATTTAACAAATAGCTATCCACTACCACTTACTGCATTCTGTCACTGAATCGCTTTCTCAATTGCACAGGTTTCCATCTTCTTATTAAACTTTTGAAAGTGCAGGTAATTGCCTGGGATGCTGGCTGGATCAATTTCTTCTGTTTTGTTTCACATTTGCTTCTCTGTTACTCATCAAATAATTTAGTATAATTTGTCAGTCAAGGTTTTCCTTTAACAGATGCATGCTCTCTCTTCTTCATTAACTACATTCTTAAAAATGAATGTTTGTTTTTTCTCTGATAATGGTTTCCAAACTTCGCACAGCCCTAACACCATGCTGACTGCATAGATGGAGACAGAGACTTCAATTTGCCCACAACAGAGCCTTCTGGCACCCCCCACCCCCCAACCCTTCCCAAATCCCCAACACCACTGATCACATCCTTCGCTCGACTGTAGTCCACTTTGGTCAGGGATTAGGGAAATTGGTGAGATGGAGGGCAAAGTACTGAGGGCTCTTTCTGAATATACTTCTGGCTCAGTAATTTTGTAATTCATTTAAAGGGCACTTCTTAAATGGATAGGCTCCAGGACTACTCATGTATCCAATGGGGATTGAAAAATTATAACCAATGCCACAGTTATTTCTGTCTATACTTCTTTCAGCAACTAATGATACATCCCTTCCGGACAAGATGACTTACCAACTTCTGAAATGCTTGTCATCTTAGTGAATCTTGGTTACAACCCTATTCATAAATCACTTCTCTTTTTATTGCAACTATCTGCTTCCTTTGTGAGAGCTGATTCAAAATACCTTAGCTATTCTCTACCTTGACAAAATTAATTCTCCCCTGTGTTCTTAAAAGATCTAATTTTCCTCAGCCAACTGCTGATACTTTGTTTACAAAATGTGTTAGAATTAAGTTTAGTATTACCTGCTGATCTTTTCTGAAAAACTTATTATTAACTTTATAACATTTTAATTCCCTCCCATAATTTCAATGATATTCCTGGTTATCAATTGAATGGACTGTTGCTTCTCACATTCGTCACAAGTTTCATTGTAAAGTTGTATTTTAACTTTTACCTCAATTGTCACTCAGGTGCATTTACATTTTCCCTACATTTTCTCCTACAAAGGACTATGCCTTGATTGCACGTGTATTGCTCCATTGCTTTACTATACAATTGATCTTTTCCAAATTTAACTGTGATAGACTCCTTCATGAAAATTAATTCTGCCCCAGTTGAACATTTCACTATTGATGTTTTCTGGGCTCTTTTCCATAATTCCTTTAAACCAAATTACATTATAGTCACTAATCTCTGAAATGATCTCCAAATACAACACACTCTACTTGTCCAAATTCATTTTCTGAAACTCGTTCCAACTCTCTTTCCTTCTTTGCAGGACAGGAGACATTTATTGACAAACTTACCTTGTATGTATAAGGAAATACCTCTTATTGCCTTAGCAATATGGTTTCCCAATGTACACTGGCTAATTAAAGTCTCCTAATATTACTGTTCTATTTTTGTTACATGGTTTTGAAATTTGCCACCAAATTTGCTCATCAATCTCTCTCTCTCTTATTGTTTGACACTCTATAAAAATCTCCAGCAATGTAACAGAACAACCTCTGTTTCTAACATCAGCCAAAAGATGCAGATTTAGTTTATCCTTTCTATTAATAACTATAACATAATCATGAGGCAATATTGCTGCACACTTCTCTTTTTCTACCTGAATGCATGCCAAGCAGGAATATTAAGCATCAATTCTTGGCCTCATTTGAGCCATTTCTCTATTAATTCAACCATGTCAGAATTCTACATAATAATTTGTAATTGCAACTCACCAAACCTTATTTTATGACGTACATAAAATTTAACACCACCTCCATAACTTTTGCTATTTTCTGAATCTGACCTCTGCAAATTCAAAGAAACTTTACGTTTGAATCATCTTATCTTGTTGCTGCCCCTTTCTGCTGTTCACTGTTTCCTGGCACCAGCAAAATTAGTTTAACCCCTTCTCACTGTACCAGTCAACACCTCTGCAACATTGGTTCTGGTTTTGTTCGAGTGCATTCTATCCAAGTTGTAAAAGGCGCACCTTCACTGGTCCCAATGCTGAAGGAACAGTCTCTCCTGCATCATTTAATTCTAGAATCTTCCTGCTTCTATATTCACTAAATTGTGGCACCACAAGTACTCCTATGATTATTATCTTTGAAGTTCTATTCTTAAAATCGTTTTTCTAGCTCTTCAAACTATCTGAAAGATCATGGGACGTTTTCTAACAACATTGTAGCTTCCAATATGTACCCTAGCTGTTTTCCTTCTCCTTTCAGCTTGGTCAGTACCTGCTTTGTCCCTGGACACCATAGAGACAATATGGCATTCCAAAATCACACTCATAGCTGCTTGAACATGTATTTGCCTTAACTATTTCCTAAGATACTGCATCTACACTTTCATTTGCCTGGCAGTCAACTCTCCTGCATTCCTGTTAAACGTCCAGACCCTTCTGAGTGTTCAAATGGATTTGTATATGTTACTAGCTATGAGAATTCCTGGACTATCTGTGTTCTCTCAAATCCTGTCTGGAGACCACATACCTCTTTACCTCCAGTACCTCCTGTGGCAGTGGGAAGACCATTGCCTATAACTTCTGATCTCAGGTTCCTGTAGTACCAAAACTTGCTACTCAAGCTTCTTACTCTGAGATTGAGTTCAAGCAACTGCTAATGTTTATTAAACCTTATGGTTATGGATGCAAGAAATGTTCTGATTTTACCACATAAAATCAGACAATCATAAAATGGCTCCTTTCTGGTTGACAATGATAAACAGTCCGCAGATTTCTAAACAACTGAGCCCCTGATAAATAAATCACTTGATGCTGAACTCTAATGGCCAAAACTTGTGTAAGATCATGCTGTATAAAGTTATAATGATCGCCTCGAAGGACCCTGATCTCTTTTTTAAAAAAAGGAACATTGAAATGATAAAGTTAATGAAAATACTGGAGTTGACTTTTTATTCCCCACCTAAAAGTGGAAACTAACATCAAACTGTGATTTAAAAAAAATGAAACAGTCAAGCTCTTACCTGATACCCATCATTCAGCTTTCCTCAGTGTTGCACACCTCTCAAATTTCTTAGTGTTCTGTGGAAAGTTCATGCATGACTTTCACTGGCTTACCCAGTTTCCTTTCAGGTTGCTCTTTCATTCTCACTGACTCCCTACCATCACATTTTCTGTTTATACCCGTATGTTCACATTGTTTCCCTTCAGGCTTGCTGTCATTATCTCGCTGACACATTAAGATGCATCTGGACAGATGCGTGAGTAGTTGGGGAGCAGAGGGATACAGATGCTTAGGAATTGGGCGACAGGTTTAGACTGTAGATTTGGATCGGCTCAGGCTTGGAGGGCTGAAGGGCCTGTTCCTGGGCTGTAAATTTTCTTTGCTCTTCTTTGTATTCATTTTTCCTGCTTTTATGTGGTTGGCCTCTCAGATGGTTTCTCCATAGAAATGTTTTTCTGCTGTTTTTGTTTCAATAAATCCTCACATTTATTTTCTTTATTTACACCTGTGTGGGCGGCACGGTGGCACAGTGGTTAGCACTGCTGCCTCACAGCACCAGAGACCCGGGTTCAATTCCCGCCTCAGGCGACTGACTGTGTGGAGTTTGCACGTTCTCCCCGTGTCTGTGTGGGTTTCCTCCGGGTGCTCCGGTTTCCTCCCACCATCCAAAGATGTGCAGGGTCAGGTGAATTGGCCATACTAAATTGCCTGTAGTGTTAGGTAAGGGGTAAATGTAGGGGTAGGGGTGGGTTTCGCTTCGGCGGGTCGGTGTGGACTTGTTGGGCCGAAGGGCCTGTTTCCACACTGTAATCTAATCTAATCTAATCTAATCACCTACAATATTATTAACTAAAATCTCCAATAACCTCACATCATCCAAAGTCTTAAAGAATAAAGTACAGTACAGTACAAGAACAGCTCATTGAACCTGTACCGACATGTGACACCTTGTTAAACTAAAAAACCTTTTGCCTCCTCATGGTCTGTATCCCTCTATTCCCTGCCTACTCATGTATCTTTCAAGATGCCTCTTAAACCTTGCTATTGTATCTGCTTCTACCACTTTCTCTGGCAGCACATTTCAGGCACTGACCACACTCAGTGTAAAAAAACTCACTTCTCAAATCTGCTTTAAACTTCCAACTTTTACCTTAAACCTATTATTTTTCTTTGTCACCAAGCTCACAATTTTGCATCATCCAAGGTTCCAGGGTTATGCCATCCTTATCCTTAATTTTCACAGAAATCTCCCTTGTTCTTCTAAGCAATAGGGAATACTGGCCTTGTCTCCTTAATCTATCTTGATAGGACAGTCCACCATCACAGGAATGCAGCTAGTCTCTTCACCCATTGTCATGAATGTACATGACCTGTAGTCTCCTGTTCTCCCTACTCTCCTTATACAAAAAGTCCTTCAAAACACAATCATGATGACAATGGACAAGGCAACAGATTTCTGTTGGTTCAGTCACCACCTGAAAGTAAACACAGAAATTACTAGAGAAATTCACCAGGTTTATCTATGAGAAAAGAGTGCCGATGTTTCATCAGACATGACTCTTCTTCAGAACTGAAAGGCGTTAGAAAATATTTTTTACACTTTTGACAAAAGTAATGGAGGAACAAGGGGAATAGGTGGCCCAGAAGCCCAGTCCAGAATATTAGATGTGAGTTGTGGCACACTGCAGCACACTTGTTCAAAAGTTCAGCTTCACAAAATGTGGAGTTTCTCAGGTTTTACTCCTTTGTAGCCAAAATTCCAGACTACCTTCTACTGTCTTGTAACCCTCTCCATTTCTTACTAGTTCCCCAATTGTTGCTCACTTTTAGTCCCAATTGCCACCTAATGTCAGTTGTTGAGTTGTTCCATTAATTCCAGAAAAGACATTAAATAATATGTAGGAGAAAGTGAGGACTGAAGATGCTGGACATCAGAGCTGAAAATGTGTTGCTGGAAAAGCGCAACAGGTCAGGCAGCATCCAAGGAGCAGGAGAATCAACGTTTCGGGCATGAGCTCTTCTTCAGGAATGAGGAAAGTGTGCCAAACAGGCTAAGATAAAAGGTAGGGAGGAGGGACTTGGGGGAGGGGCGTTGGAAATGC
>NC_057711.1:27960432-27983863 GCF_004010195.1 Chiloscyllium plagiosum | reverse complement strand
TGAAAATTTCGATTCTCCTGCTCCTTGGATGCTGCCTGACCTGCTGCGCTTTTCCAGCAACACATTTTCAGCATTAAATAATATGTACCCATATAGCCCACTAAGCCCGCGTTAGTCAAAAACAAGCACATAACTATTCCAATCTAATTTCCCAATACTTGGTCCATATTCTTGGCATCACAAGTGCATATTAAATACAACATTAATGTTGTGAGAGTTTCTGCCTCTGCTACCCTTATAGGCAGTGAACTCCAGATGCCCACCACCCTCTGGGTGAAAGTATTTTTCCCCACATCTCCTGTCAATTTTCTGCATCTTCCCTTAAATCTACGCCCTCTGGTCATTGATCCCTCCATCAAGTCCCTTCCTGTATACCCTATCTATGCCCCTCATAAATTTATACATTACAATTATGCCCACTCTCAATTTTCTCTGTTCTAAGGAAAATAATCAAAGTCTGTCCAATTTCTATTCATAACTGAAACTCTCCAGCCCAGTCAACATCTTGGTGAATTTCCCCTTCAACTTGTCTTGCGCTATAATGTAATGTGGATTCCAGGACTGTCTCACACAATATTCTAACTATGGCCTAACCGTTCCAGCAATCCTCCCTGCTCTTAATTCTATGCCTTGGCTAATAATGGCAAGTATTCCATATGCCTTCTGAACCATTTTATCCAGCTATCCTGATAGATTAAGAAATCTATGTTTAAGCACACCAAGGTCTAATGTTTTTCAGGGTCTTACAGTTCATCATGTGTTCCCTTGCCTTTTTGTCCTGCCCAACGACATTACCTCATATTTACCTGAATTGCATTCCATTAACCACTGATCAGCCCATCTGACAAGCTTGTCTATCCTGTAATCTAAGGTTATCCTCTCCACTATTATAACTCTACCAATATTTGTATCATCTGCAAATTTACAAATATGGTGGATTTCTAATTAAATGTCTTTGCTTTTATTTATTCAAGGCATATGGAGATTGCTGGCTAAGTCTTCATTTATTGCTATATCAAATTGTCCTTGAGAAGGTGGTGGTGTGTTGCTTTCTTGAATCAGTACACGTGGTTTGTAAGAGAGTTTGAGACTTTAGCTGGGCAACAGTGACAGAACAGCAGCAATGTATTTCAAATCAGGGTGTTGTGTGGCCTGCTGTTGGTCGTGCTGTTCCCATGTATCTGCTGTCCTTGTTCTTCTAGGTGGTTGAGGTCACAGATGTGGAAGGAGCAGGTAAAGGATTTTTATTGAATTGCTGAGTAATACTGGACTTGTAATCAATGGCCAATCACTCAATAAACATGCAGTGATAGAGGTAACAACTTTTAACCTTGTGCCTGGCTTTTCTCATCATCAGCATGATCTTTATTTACTGTATATGCCAGGATAACTTGCTGTAGGCAAAAAAATAGATGAAGCAGAACAGAAATTGAAGCAAAAATAAAGTGGATGTATTATTCAGTGGGGCAATAATTATAATTGTTTTTGTTCAGATGACCACTATAAGCAAATAATGAATTGGGATCCATTTATTTTAATTCCAATGGTTACTTTAGACAAAAAACCTCAGTTATCTCTTTGCTTTTTTTTTTGCAAAATGTGAAGAGATATTGTGTATAATGCACTTAAGGGTAAATTGCAAAACAGTATCATTTATCGATATGCATGGGCAGAGAATTATGGCCCTTCCCATTGTCAATGAAAGGAAAGTTAGTGGTAAGCTGAAGGTTCTGATCGAATCCTAGACCCAGGTAGGTAGAGACCATTGGCTGGGGAGGTTTGGCCACTGAGTTGGCAGGGTGGGGGGGGAATTATGGATTTTGTTTCTAGTCGGAAGCATTTGTTTTACATTACAAGTTTTAAATGAGAAAGGAAATGACTACTATCTTTTGTGGGGGTGCTCTGATGACCAAAGGGCAGCCTTCGAAGATAGACCCTACTTCTTCCAGTGCTTTTTATAATTCGTAAATACAATGGACTGCCCAAGCCAACAATTCCATTGTTTGGGTGGGGTAATACAGGGGTCAACTGAGCTTTAACAAGTTCAACTGATGTTTAATTATATTTGGTGAGCCAGATGGCAACTGCCTACTCTCTATATTATCAGAGGGAAGCTTAGGGCTGGTGGGAAGATGGATAGCTAAGCCCTGAACTATTTTAACATACTCAGTCGGCAGGCAGATAATATGCAGCCCTATGTCTTACTAGCTTCAATGAGGACATTTTTGATGTTTGATCATCAATCCTTTACTCAGAAGGAAAGCGTTTTGATTTGGTTCACGTCCGAGAAAGTTTCTGAGCATGTCCATGCCATCCAAAGATCCTCCTGGTCTAAGGATACAATTTCTGTAATGTAAACCAACCTATTGATGAAAAAAGAAAACGTTAGTATACTTCAGAAAATAATACTTTTAAAATGTATCAACAACTAAGAATCATTCAAAGCTTGCCACCTCTCAGTAGATTTGGGGCTCTAGGATACCTTTGGGGCTCTGCAGACCAATGAAAACTGGACAACTGAGAGTTTGCCACAGAAACCAGAAGACCCAAGGCTGAGACTGGGATAAAAGGGATTTCCTCCAATAAAAACTGTGCTGAAATCTTTGTATTTTTGAGAAGTTCTCCTGTGTAACTATGAGAAACTTGTCACAGAATAAAATCTTTAACTGCTGAACCTGATGACGTGAATGGACTGTTTAACCATAGCATTACCTACTTAGAGTCGTAGAGATGTACAGCATGGAAACAGACCCTTCGGTCCAACCCGTCCATGCCGACCAGATATCCCAACCCAGCTGAGGGGTGATCTTATAGAGGTTTACAAAATTATGAGGGGCATGGATAGGGTAAATAGGCAAAGTCTTTTCTCTGGGGTTGGTGAGGCCAGAACTAGAGGGCATAGGTTTAGGGTGAGAGAGGAAAGATATAAAAGAGACCTAAGGGGCAACTTTTTCACACAGAGGGTAATACGGTTATGGAATGAGCTGCCAGAGGAAGTGGTGAAGGCTGGTACAATTGCAACATTTAAGAGGCATTTGGATGGGTATATGAATAGGAAGGGTTTGGAGGGATATGGGCTGGGTACTTGGAATGTTTGCTGGCAGAGTGTTATCGATTTAAAGCAGACCAGGGAAGGTATTGGAAATATATGCAGCAAAATCCTTGAACAAGGAGATGGTTCTCTTCCCACCAAATGACAAATGTTTTACAACTTACACAACCAGCTGTGAAACTACTTGATTGGAGTTATTTTAAAGTATAAATAACTACCTTGACATTCTAAAATTTATAGTACTCTGGTGCAATCAACATAATAATGTAGTACTTTTCAATCTGGACAACTGAAACTGTATTTAAAAAGCATATAAAGGGGTGCCATCTAGGGCACAGAAGTACAGAAGCATTTCTTCCAAGAGTTGAAACGATGACCAAAGTGAGTTTAATAAGTATGACTGATGAGCTAAAGGAAGTTCAAATAAAATATTGTCGATCACCAACCACCTTGCAGATAACAAGGTTGGTTGTGGATAAGCATAAATAGTGGATCTCCCTGTTGGTCATACCAGACCAGAAATTATGGCTCAAGTCTTCCAAGCTGTCACATCACCACCAACAGATTCAGAGCTGAACTTCTGATTTAAAAAGTTCTCCTGAAATGAAATGAGGTAGTAAGCTTAAAGGGCTAGGGTGGGACAGATGGGAGAGTTAAGTGGATAAGAATGTACAGTGGCACATGGTAGCTAACAGGCAACAGGTAAAAGATGATTGGGGTTAAGAAGTGTGGTGCTGGAAAAGCACAGCCAGTCAGACAGCATCTGAGGAGCAGGAGAGTTGACGTTGAGCATAAGCTCCTCATCACATTCCTGATGAACAGCTTGTGCTCAAAACATCGACTTTTCTGCTTCTCGATGCTGCCTGGCTAGCTGTGCTTTTCCAGCACTTTTGACTCTGATCTCCAGCATCTGCAGTCCTCATTTTCTCCTAGTTGATTATAAGCTTACTGCAAAACCTCTTCCACAGATGCCCTACTTGAATAAGTTTTCCTCCTCCCTTTACAAGGATCTCTGTGAGTCTCTATCTCACAGCACACCCCATGTTGTCTCCTCTACCCTGAAGCACTTCAGCCACATCCTGAAGCAGACTTGCTATGACAGCCACATTTCCTTCCTTAATGCCTCATTCCTGATGAAGAGTTTATGCTCGAAACGTCAACTCTCCTTCTCCTCAGATGCTGCCTGACCGGCTGTGCTTTTCCAGTACCACACGTTTTGACTCTGACCTCCATCATCTGCAGTCCTCACTTTCTCCTAGGTGATTGGGGTTGCAAAGTACCTGGTGGGTGTAATGATAGGTGAAAAAGGTTATGGTTGACTGAGGTGACAGCTGGGTAACGTGAGGCTGCCAGGTGGATGAAGTGTGGAATAGGTCAAGGGTTGGTTGGACTAGATAGGACAGAGTCAGGTGAGGGAGACGAGTCAGGTTTGGTCAGGATCACATAGGGCTAGGTCGGAGGGGTGAGGGTTTGGTGCTGTGGGAATTTAAGGGAGATCGACTGATGGGGAGAATCAGTATAAGTCATTGGAGCATGAATTGTATTGTTACTCTGGAGTAAGACCAGGCTTTTCCCTGTCTAACATTTCCTGGTTACTATCTAGGTAGGTCAGAACTGCTTGCAGTCTCCCAATCTGACAGTATCAGAGACTTTCTTGGAAGTTCCCATGGAGCAGAGGAAATGTTTCAACATAAATCCTATCCTCCCATAATACTTCCAAGGAATCTTGAATTGGCATTTCCATGGGGTTCCATAGTGTACCTGCCAAGGCACGTCCATTCTCCAATGATTTGACCCTTTGCTGTTTAAGATAAGCAATACTACACCATGTGAAAGAATAATTTTATTGCTGAGGGTGAAAGTGAAGGAAATGCAATATTCAATAAACTATTAAACATAAATATCCTAACATTGATTATTTTTGTCCATTCATTCATTAAATAGGTAATAGATGTTACTTAATTGCCCTTGAACTGATTGGCTGTCTGGGCCATTTCATAAGATAGCTAAAAATTAACCACATTGTTGTTGGTATGGGCCTGTAGTCAGATCAGATAGAGATGGAAAGTTTCCTTCCTTAAAGGATATTTCTGAATCACGTAGGTTTTTACGATACTAGACCAGATTTTTGATTCCAGATTTTATTGCATTCAAATCTGATCAGACATCATGATGGGATTCAAAACCATGTCCCCGGAACATCAGCCTGAGTTGCTGGATTACTGTCAGTGATACTACACCATCCCATTGCTTCCCCTTAAGAAGGATAACCATTCCCTTATGTTTGGCAGCAACTTGTAAGTCAGTTGTTTCTCAATTGATTAGCTTCCTTTTATTTTAATGCGTTCTTTAAAATAAGTTTACAAGACTTTGATGTATGTGCTTAGATATATTAATGTAAGTCTTTTTTACAAGTTTTGCTTTTTGTTTTTAAAATTCATACAGCTTGCCTTCAGTCAGTCCAACTCTCAGGTGCAACAGAAGAACTGAAATATGGAAGGGTCATCTGAAATGTACAGCATTGGGTTAAGATACTAAAAGGGATGATTTCTTAGATATTTATTCCCTGCTGACAACATTAAATATACAAAACATTGCCAGTGGAAGATAATGAATTAAATGTGTAATTGAAAATAGTTTTGTTATACTGGCCATAATCCAAGGTACTCAAACACTATTTCAACTGAATGCGAGTGTAAAATAAGGAGAGAAATGTTTTACCGTAGGATCCATTATGTGATTATCTTTGAAGAGGCTGTAGAACATGTCCACTGAAAAAACTTCACTGTACAGGTAGCCATAATACTGACCATCATAGTCATCTGCCAGATGCTCAAAGGTAGCAGGCATATTCGTTCCTGCCGAACAAACCAAGTAAACAAAATAACTCCTCTTTGATTAGAAAGTGTACTTGCAAATACAGCTTACGGTTTTTCATAGGCGTTTTGAAATAGTATTGCAAATGTTCCCTGTGATTCTTTATTTTGCATTAAAATAATCCAGCTTAAGAATATTTGTAATCATGATGTGGTTGAAAACAGCATGATAAGTAAGTTGGCATTACAACAAGGCAAAATTTTGTTTGGCACTTACTTTTGGTTTCTACGAACAGGTAGCAAGTGCAACATAATGTAGGTAAGTGTGAATTTATCCACTTAGGGAGGAAAAGGATCAGCAATACACCAGATTCAAGACCAGAATTGGAAAGACCAGATTCAAGATTTCTTGTATACAAATCACAGAAGTAATTAGAAAGACAAGTTCTATGTTAGTGTTTAAGGCAAGGTGATAGCAGTATAGGTGTAAAGTTGTCTCTGATTATGCAGAGTCAGGTCACAAATTGAAATGTGCAGTTCTTGATCTCTTTACCCAAAAAAATATAAAATTCCCTTACAGAAGGTATCACAAAGTTTCCAGGATGAAAGGCTGTTCAGTGAGGAGAGATTGAGTATAATTAGTTTGTACTCAATGAAGTTTTAAAAAATAAAAAAAAATCTCCTTGATATAGATATGAAAAGATCTTAAAAGAACTTGATGAGGTAGATTCTGAGAGGTTTTAATTCTGGCTGCACAGATTAGATTTCAGAGTCACAGTCTCTGGCTATGGGTTCAGACACTTATCGCTGTGATGAAGAGAAACTGCTTCACACAGAAGGTTACATTCTCCACAACAGGGGACTGAGGTTACACAAATATTTTCAAGATTGAGATAGAATTTTGGATGCTAAGAGAAGTAAGGGATGTGGAGTTGGACTAGAAAGTGGAATTAAGATTTAAAAATTGGCCACGAAGAATGTTGCAGCTTTGATGGGTGATGTGTCCTACTTCTGCTGCTACTACTCATGCACCCCCTCAGAAGAAGCCATCTTCTGCTATATGGTATTTTTTGAATCATAGGTTAAAACAGTACTTCACTTCATTAATTGCATAGCCAAAATTAATGCTGGAAATATTGTTGTGAACTGGCATTCAGGGAAATGGGTTGCTGTAACTTTTAAACAGTCAGTAAGCAGCAGTCAGTCAGAGAATGGTTGACTGCAATTAGCAGCCGGCTGAACTGAGAAAAGTTCTGTTGTTGCCTTCAGTCTTCCTAGAAACAGCTGAACACAAACTGTTGCAGGTGCTCCAGGACGTCAGTGTGGTCACAGACCCACCACTGCACCACCACCTCCAGCACTCGCAGTATTACTGGAAATCCAACAAGAGCTTATCAATATTTTGAATTATCAGGCTGACAGAAACAAACCTGCTGAACAACTTAACACAAAATAAATGGAAACATTCTGCTTCAAAAAATGAGGTTTTATCACTGATCACATGATCACTAGCACGTGGCACTCAGAAGACAGGTTAATCGTGCAAATAGCTGCAGGAGGTTATTCAACCCAACTTTGGTAACTTTTTATGAAAAACATTAATAGGTTGGTTTTCCAGATATGACAGTTCTTGGTTGCTGAAGGGAGAACAGCCTGATTCATTCAGTAAATGACCACTTAAAGGCAGCTGGAGTATTTCACTTGAATTCCCTAAGCTTCAATTTTTATCCTCTTGGATTAATCAATCCTCTTCCCAATAGTCAATGTGATTCCCAACTGTTCTCCAGCTACGAGGCTGGAATATATACTGAGGACGGAGTCTCTGTACCCCAGCATAAAAGCCAGTGGAGCGCCCTTGTCGTGCAGTGGTAGTATCTCTCTCACTAAGGCAGGAGGCCCATGTTCAAGTTCCACATGTTCCAGAGGTGTGTCATAACATCACTGACTAGATTAGTTAGAAAATATCTAAAAAGTAGGAGAAGGGTGTCTCTGCTTGTGTGGTAGGTCCTGCTTAAAATGTTTAGCCCTTCATTTAGTAGGAGGCTTCCTTCCATCTCCAGGAGGTTGTCCTGCCTAACAGAGCCAATTGGAGGCTGGCAGGACAGTGCCACATCACAATTGGTGGCCATTGCTGGTACTGCAGGAGGACTGGGAGGAAATGAAACCATGGAAACCCCCAAAATTGGTCAATCCCAGAATTTGCTGGTTTGTCAAGGTTGGGAAAAAGAATAGAGGGATGTTGGATAAGACGTGATGGAACTGGAGACAGAGAGGCAAGTCTCTCCAATTGACATAAATGACCTAGGAATTCAGCACATTTGCTCATCAGCACATGCATGGCTAAACTTGCTGGGCAAGATTATGGGTGCAGGTCTCTTCTGCAGAACAGTTCTTTCCACAGATACTGTCAGATCTGCTGTGTTTTTCTAGCAATTCCTGATTTTGTTTCGAATCCATTCCTGACTTGCTTTTCAGGTCGACTATTTGCCAAACTGGTTAATTGTTGTACAGAAGCACCAATGCTTTACAGTAGGAAATGTACTTCCAGGATGAGTTTTAGTAATCATCATGAACACATAACACATTCGTCTCATAGATCTCTTTGGATTAATCAATGTGTGACTGAACACTAATTATATATATGTTTAACTGTGGAATTCCACCTGCCAAAGGAAAGAAATTAATTCTGATTCCTTATATTCCTTTAACTAGGTAATGGATGACCAACTGAGAAAAAAAGATCATCACAACATATGGAAAGCAAAATTAAAATGTCTTATTTTTGCTGATTTAAAAAATGCAGACGGGACATGACTCAGAACTGAGGAAAATCCAAATTCAGCCAGGCCACTCAGTGTTGATTTCAATCAGACTCCATTTTAGCTTCAGCAAGGGCCTTAGCTCAGTGTGGGTACTTCCAAATATTTTTAGAGTTGTCGTGAATGCACTTGAAGGGCTCTAAGTTCTGTAGAACTGACAAACTGTGAAGTTAAATCTTCTGCTCTTTAAGAAATATTTTAAAAAGGTCTGCCTGTGAGAGCTGAGAGAAAATGTTTGAGTAGTTATAATTGCCGATTACTGAAATTATTCAAAAGCTCTCACTGTGTCATTACGAATGCCTGGCTATCTTAACAATGTGTTATTATAGGAACCTGTGCTCATGGTTCAATTGACAGTTAAAAAGATAATGGGGTGGGGTGGGGGTGAGTTATGAATATTGATCTGTTTTTCTGAGGAATTAAGTACTTGATTGCAACTAAATGCTTGAAAAAGTTTTCATTTTCACGTAAACAATGGCAAAAGCTATAATAAACATGGAGACTATTATTTCATTTCATCTCAGCATGCCTCCTGAGGTCTCACAATGGTGCATACTGGCCAAGTCAACATGAATGCTAACAATCACACATCACCCTAGTCCAACACCAGCATCTCCAAATTATAACATGAATAGTAAGAAGGGCCATTAAGTTGGCATCGTTGAGGCATGGGGATTGGGTATGAGAGGAAAAGTTATAAGTCCTAATAGTTAGCAAAACAACTGGGATGTATTCCCAAAGAAAAGACTGGCTTGGCAGCTCACATAGCTGCTTCTGAACCATGTCTAGGAATGGCAATCCTGACTATAACGCAGACATCAAACATTCTCTCCCCCACAGAAAGGTCTCACCATTTGGGTGAGTTTCTCCCTGAGGCTCGGGTAATAAACCAGGAGATTCTACAATTACCTTTACCTAAAGCAGGAGAAAATCACCTGGACTCATGACTCCTGTATTGGCCACAGTTATCTGATTTTCTTGACTTTCCTAGTTGGGAATGGTCAAAGAAAGGATTAACATATGGGGCAGGAATGAACCAAGGATGAGATGATGGCGCACGGGCCTGATTGCTTTGCTGATTCAAGATATATTTTGTTCTAAAGGTTTTATACCTGGTGAAGCGGGTATTCCAAGAATTTCTTCACAGCATTTGGCATACTCCTCTGCTGTATTAGCAGATGACTTTGAATGGATTGTCTGGTCAAATTTACTCAATACAATCTTCCAAAGATTTAGAAGACCTATTTGGGAAGAAGAAAGGTAATATTGACTTCTTCAAAAATGTGGTAAAAAATTGAGAATGTGAAAGAAATAGAGCTCAAAGTCTGTATTCCTTAAGTATCAACGCTGCAAGTTCAATATTATGGAGGTTTAGCTGTTCTATAAAATGTTCCCAATCAGAATATTTTAGAATCATTTGGGGAGGGCATTATATCTAGCTCCACATTCACAGATAATTGGAACATTCACTTGGCTGCCTTTATGGGTGCCAAGTAGAAGAAAAAGGAGAGCAATAGACTCAAAAAAGGAAATAAAGTGAGAAATAAGGGGAGTGAATAAAGAAAAAAGAGAAAGATAAACAAAGAAATAGAGAAACAAGTGTAACAGCTTTTACTTAATAAAAGAAAAGCAGAAATACAAAGGGACAGAGACAAAAAGGGATTGGGCGAGTCATTTTGCTCGCCCTTTTTAAAGAAATTTACTTTTGCTATTGGAGCTGAGGTCTAAGATGTGAAAAATATTGACAACTATGTTTAAAATTTATTATCAGTAAATAAAACTAGCTTGAACAAGTGTTTAAACAAGGAAAATTAACAGGCCTTTGTTTCCCAACCATCGATTTTTCAAATTGCACTTGCGCCTCTATTCCATTCCTGAATAATCTTTACAAAATATCCCAAGAAAACTGATTTATCATTGACATCATGGGTTCTACTTCCTTTTAGTTTCTGATAAAAGCAAAACAAACAGTAAAACACAGCAGTCAAACGATTCACTGGGTCAGTGTAGACACTTCACTTGTACAATCCCAAGTTAGTCTCACTCTTTTGTTTTCCATGAAATTGTATCTTTCTCTGTTTTAAATATTTATTAATGTTTCCTGTACAGGATACCATAGTTTCTGCTTTCACTATATGTTGCGACAAAGCATTCCATGCTTCAACAATATTTTACATAAACAAATTCTTCCTATCCACTTTCTTCTCAGCTTTAAATCTGACGTTTCAACCTCCCAAATAATTTTTCCATATGCAGATTAACAAATAATTCATAATTATTCAAAAATTCATAATTCAAAAATTCTCTGTTGAACTGCATGTATTATTTGCCAACTTGTGCACTCCTGCCAATTTCTTGTAAAGGGATTAGACATGCCAACAGAAATTAGATTTATTTCACTTACATCAGACTCCATGTACATTCTATCTCCATTAGGTAAATTTATTATAAGACTCTTTATCAGAGCCATGATCAAATTAATATTGATGAGAGTTTTATTAAAGTAACTAGTGACAAAGCAGCAACTCTTTTATTGTTTTAACCATTTAAGTTAATCACTCAGAAGATGACTATTCAGTCTCATCTGTGTTTGTTCTTTGCTTGGGCAAACCAAAAGAAATGCCATTGCAAAATATTTCCAAAGACCCTTTGTCTTCCTCTGCTTCAAATACATATTCAGTTATTTGATCCTGTAGAAACATTTCAGTATCTTTAGCACAGAGTGTCTATAATGTGGAAGCATCCTACCCGGACTGACTGACCTACCCTATCCCTGTAACCCTACATTTCCCATGGCTAATCCAACCAGCCTGCACATCTATGTGCAAATTAGCATGGCCAATCCACCTCACCCTAACATCTTTAAATTATGGAAGCAAACTGGAGCACCCTGAGGAAATCCATGCTGACATGGGGACAATGTGCAAATTCCACAGAGTCACCCAAAAGTGGAATGGAACCTGGTCCCTAGCACTTTCAGACAGCAGTGCTAACCACTGAGATACCATGAAGCTCTTACTGTTGAACAAAAGACACATATTGTCTAAAGTTTTGCATTTCGCACTTGTCAGGGTAACTTGCAAGAATACAAGTTAAAGCCACACCCATTTTTCAGCAATAATCTAATTCTGTACTCTGAAAAGACAATTTATTTGTAAATTTTATGCTTTTTTATTTCCTTTGGTAAATATTCCACACATGAATTAACAATAGCATCACAGATCTCATTAAGAAAATGTTTTTCAAAAAGCCTTTCATATAATTGGGTGAAAGATTTTTTTAAGAATAAGTTTTAAAGACTGCAAATCTTTTCTGTTCAGTTCTGAAAGCCTGAAAAAAAACCATTTTCAAAGTAAGTTTTTTTCCAATAACTTCATACTAAACTATTCTAATGGATTCATTTCTCAACTGTAATAACTGATTGAAAATTTAAAAGATGTCCAGCTGCAAACCGACACAAGGGATTAAAATTCAGTTGAATCAGACAATCAACATAAAAGAAGCTGTCAGTAATTAAAGTCTCAGCTTACTGGGATACAAACGCTTATCTGATTATTTGTTACAATCCATTAAAAATTGTAAGATTAATTCTGGATTAAATCCAGGAACAATAATAGCTTAGAAAACAAAAAACGAGTAACACAAAATAAACATTCTTTCTATACGAATGCATGTGGTGTTACAATCTCTATGTTCACAGCAAGAATCAAAACTATAAATGGAGAAAGTTGGTATGGGAAAAGTTTTTAAGGACTGTACTAAACAATGAACTTTTAGTTTGGCATGTAAAATAAAATTTGATTGAAATCTGAGTACAGTGCCATGAATATGAAATTCATTCATACCCCTGGGCAACGTATATTGTAATTTCAATGTAATGTACATTTCTATCAAATTTCAATTCCTCTAACAGTTTTAGAAATGTTAGAATTCATTGGTGATTCATTCTTCAATTTATGTCAATGTTGCCAATTGGAGTTTAGAACAGATCTTTTTCCATTTTGCACTTTATTTGATATATTGGCAATAATCCCCCAAAACAGATAGAGGATGCAGTGGATTATTAATCCAGAACTGCAAGCTAATGTTCTGTGACTGTAGGTGTGAATCCTACCATGGCATATGGTGAAATTTGAATTCAATTTTAAAAAACCTGGAATTAAAATGCCAACTATGTAACTAACCATTACTGGCAGTCATTTAAAAAGAAACCATCAAGTTAATTATCTTTCTTTATAGAAGGAAATTTGTCTTACTTATTTGGTCTGGCTACATGTGACTTGAGACCGACAACAATGTTGTTGACTCTTAACTGCCTCCTGAAATGGCACTAATATTTAACAGGGGAATTAGGGATGGGCAATGAATACTAGCCCAACCAGTATACCCAAATCCCAGGAATGAATTGTAAATAAACCTACCAGGCTTTCTAACTCTGACATATACAAACATCATAAATTTCAACAATCTATTTGAAAATAAAAGATTCCTTGAAGAATGCAGAAGGAAGCTTAAGATAGTAGAGATATCCAGCACCAAGAATTTCACATTTATCCATGTGGTTCTTCTCTCATTAAAAACGTAACTGGCACTTGTACAGGTGTCAACTTAAATTATCTGTGAGGACCTTGCTCTGTGTTCCATTAAATTGCTTTGGTCCACATTATGTCTATTTTTACTTTCATTTGATAAGTAACCAGCCAAATTTCTCATGGATTTCTATTTTTTTGGTGCCAATTTTATTCTCCACTCCCATTCTGATGGCTTGAATCTCCTGTTGAGTTATAAATGCATGCCATCAATTTCCCTATGTTACTGGCCCTGAAAAGCCATTCTTCATGAAATCAGAAATCAGAAATTCTGGATAGAAAGGCCGTCCAAAGGGAAGGAGGAAAGATAGAGGCACAATGCCAAAACTTACCTTCATCAAATATGTTCACTTACACTTCCAAGCAGAGTTACTGGGTGTTAATCAAAAGCAGGAATCCTTGCTTTATCTTTTATTGTGTTTTCACCACATATCTCCTTTGTTGGGTATCTGTGTTGGATGCAGTTAATATTGTTTTGCATGGAAGGAATAGAATGTGTGAATGTCATATTGCATCAAAAAAAACATGTAAGTGTTGGGAAATTTGATAATAGAGCAAATGTAAAGCCTTTGTACATTAATGCATAAAGCATTCAGAAAAAGGAAGATAAGGTAAACGAATATGATCTCATAGCCATTACAGAAGCACAGTTATAAAACTGGGAACTTAAATTCAGGGATAGTTGACCTTTTGGAAAGATAGGAGCAATGGAAAAGGTGGTACGATAGCACTGTTAACAAGCGATGAAAGTAGGACAGTTGTGAGGGATGAACTAGGCTTGGATGATGTACAGTCCATTTAGGTACACGTTAGAAAACAGCGAGGGGTAAAAAAAACATTGGTAGGAATAATGTACAGACCCCCAAACTGTAGTCATACTATAGGACTATAACTTAACAAATAGAAGCAGCATGTAAATATTTTCAAAATGATTGGGTTAATCAAATTGGAAAGAGTAGGTACAATAACAAATTCATAGTGTGAATTAGGGATAGTTTCCTAGTTCTGCGGAAGGGTCATTCAACCTGAAACATTAACTCTGTTTTTTCTCGAATGATGCTGCCAGACCTGCTGAGCTTTTTCAGCAATTTCTGTTTTTGTTTCTGATTTACAGCATTCACCTTTATTTGGATTTTTGCTAAGATAAGAAGACATTAGGTTGAAAGCAAAAGCATATAAAGAGGCAAAGTCATAATAGTCCCAAAGGCTGGGATAAATTCAGAATCCAACAAAGGAAATCTAAAAAGATAAAGAAAGTAAATTTGAGGCAAACTAATAAGGAAAATAAAAACTGACCGTAAGAGCTTATTTAAACGTATAAAAAGGAAAAGAGAGGTCAAAATGAATAGAGGTCAAAATGAATAGAGGCCCATTAGAAAACAAAGCTGGGGAGACAGTTATGGAGAACAAAGAAATGGCAGAGGAGTTGAACATATATTTTGCATCAGTCTTCACAGTGGAAGATAATTTGAACATCCCATTAATACTAAGGAATACAGGAAGAGGTATTACGTACCATCACTATCACTAAAATAGCAGTATTGGACAAACTACTGTAGTTAAAGGCAGCTAAATCCTCTGGCCTGATGGGATGGCTTGCATCCTAGGATCCTAAAAGAGGTAGGTACAGAGATTGTGGATGCATTGGCTATAATTTTCTAAAACTCCTTTGGTTATGGAAAAGTACCAGAGGATTGGAAAATTTCTAATGTAATACACCTATTCAAAAAGGGAAGGGGGCAAGAAGCAAGTAACTATAGGGTGATTAGCCTAACGTCTACTTTGGAATGGTATTGGAATCAATTATTAAGGATGTAAAAGCAGAACATTTGGAAAATCATAATCTAACCAAGCAGAGAAAGCATGATTTCATGAAAGGGAAATTGTGCCTGACTAATTTATTAGAGTTTTTCAAGGAAGTCACAACTGGAGTGGATAGAGGGGAACTAGTAGATGTGTTGTATTTGGACTTCCAGAAAGTGTTCCACAAAGTACCACACAAAAGGTTACATCACAGGATAAGAACCCAAGGTGTTTGAGGTAGTATATTGGCTTGGTTATAGAATTAGATAACAGGCAGGAAAGAATGAGTGGGAATAAGGGTTTTCTTTTTAGGGTGGGTGACTTGTGACCACGAAAGTGCACAGAGATAAGTGTTGAGACTGCAACTGTTCATAATATCTGTGAATGATTTGGAAGGGGAAGCATTTGCACTATGGACAAATTTACAGACAACACAAAAGTGGGTAGAAATGCAGGGTGCAAGATAGTTAAGGAACAGTGTGCAAATGGATAGAGTACAAATAGTTTACAGAGAGATATTGATAGATTAAGTAAGTGGGCAAAAAGTTGACAAATGGAGGATAATATGGGAAATGTGAAGTTGCTCATTTTGGAAGGGAGAACAAATTAACAGTTTTATTCAAATAGAGAAAAAAAACTGCAGAAAACTACATTTCAAACTGACTTGGGGGTACTTATGCATGAAACACAGAAAGCTAGCACACAGGTGCAGCAGATAATCAGGAAGAATAACAAAATGTTGGCCCTTATTTCAAAAGGGATGGAGTGTAAGAGTAGGAGAGTTTTACTACAACCTTACAAGATGCTTGGTGAGACCATATCTGAGGTACTGAGAGTAGTTTGGTCCCTTTATTTAAGAAAAGATCTTGGGTAATTCAAGGTAAATTTAACAATGTTCACTTTATGATTGCCAGGTATGGAGGGAGTGTCTTTTGAGCAAAGATTTAACAGGTCGGAATTCTCCTCATTGGAATTTAGAAGAATGAAACAGAAAGGAGTCTTAAGTTTGAAAGGGTAAATGCTGAGAGGATGTTTGCTCTCATGGGAGTCTGGAACTAGAGGACATAGTCTCAGAATTAAGGAGCATTAACTTATGACTAACATCAGGAGTCTTTTCAACTCATTTGTCACAGAGAGCTGCAGTGGCAGAGTCCTTACGTATAAAGGTGGATAAACCCCCAGGACCTGATCAGATGTACCCGAGAACTCTGTGGGAAGCTAGAGAAGTGATTGCTGGTCCTCTTGCTGAGATATTTGTATCATCGATAGACACAGGTGAGGTGCCGGAATGACTGGAGGTTGACTAATGTGGTGCCACTGTTTAAGAAAGGTGGTAAGGACAAGCCAGGGAACTATAGGCCAGTGAGCCTGACGTCGGTTGTGGGCAAGTTGTTGGAGGGAATCCTGAGGGACAGGATGTACATGTATTTGGAAAGGCAAGGACTGATTAGGGAAATCATGTCTCACAAACTTGATTCAGTTTTTTGAAGAAGTAACAAAGAGGATTGATGAGGGCAGAGCAGTGGATGTGATCTATATGGACTTCAGTATGGCATTCAACAACGTTCCCCATGGGAGACTGGTTAGATCTCATGGAATACAGGGAGAACTAGCCATTTGGATACAGAACTGGTTCAAAGGTAGAAAACAGAAGGTGGTGGTGGAGAGTTGTTTTTCAGATTGGAGGCCTGTGACCAGTGCAATGCCGCAAGGATCGGTGCTGGGTCCTCTACTTTTTGTCATTTATATAAATGATTTGGATGCGAGCACAAGAGGTACAGTTAGTAAGTTTGCAGATGATACCAAATTGGAGGTGCAGTGGACAGCGAAGAAGGTTGCCTCAGATTACAACAGGATCTTGACCAGATGGGCTAATGGGCTGAGAAATGGCAGATGGAGTTTAATTCAGATAAATGCAAGGTGCTGCATTTTGAGAAAGCAAATCTTAGCAAGACTTATACACTTAATGGTAAGGTCCTCGGAAGTGTTGCTGAACAAAGGGACCTTGGAGTGCAGGTTCATAGCTCGGAGGATTTGAGCTATAGGAGAGGCTGAAAAGGCTAGGGCTGTTTTCCCTGGAGTGTCGGAGGCTGAGGGGTGACCTTATAGAGGTTTACAAAATCATGAGGGGCATGGATAGGATAAATAGACAAAGTCTTTTCCCTGGGGTCGGGGAGTCCAGAACTAGATAGCATAGGTTTAGGGTAAGAGGGGAAAGATATAAAAGAAACCTAAGGGGCAACGTTTTCACACACAGGGTGGTACATGTATGGAGATGAGCTGCCAGAGGAAGTGGTAGAGGGTGGTACAATTGCAACATTTAAAAAGCATTTGGATGGGTATATGAATAGGAAGAGTTTGGAGGGATATGGGCCGGGTGCTGGCAGGTGGGACTAGATTGGGTTGGGATATCTGATTGGCATGAATGGGTTGGATCGAAGGATCTGTTTCCATGCTGTATACCTCTATGACTCTGACTTAATCCCTCTAAAATCAGTAGGGGAATCATGACTTACATTGAAAAGGTAGGAAAGTGGATGACAGAATTGTCTGACCAGCCATGAACCTTTTGACAGTGCATGTTCAAGGGAACACACTCCTGTTCCTTCTTATTGGTCAGTGTTAAGGCCCTTACTGTTCGTGATTTATATAAATGATTTAGACATGAATGTTGGAAGGTTATAAATTCACAGATGATGCACGAATTGCTGGGGTGGTAAACAGCGAGGAGGAGAATCTTAGATGATAGGAGGCCATAAACAGGATGGTAAGATGGCCTGATCAGTGGCAAATGGAATTCCATCTGGATTAATGTGAAGGGATACACTAGGGCAGGACACTCAAGGCAAGTGAATACATGATGAACAGTAGGACCCAGGGAAGCATCAAGCCGGGAGGTTATGTTGGAACTGTATAACACTTGGTTAGGCCATGACTAGAGTACTGTATGAAGTTCTAGAATCCACATCATTGGAGGGTTGTGATAGCACTTAAGAGAGTGCAGAGGAGATTTACCACGATGTTGCCTGGGCTGGAATGTTTCAGTTATGAAGAGAGACTGGATGAATTGGAGCTGTTTTCCTTGAAGCAGGCGAGATTGAGAGGAGACATGATTAAGATGTATAAAATTATGAAGGGCACAGAGAGTGTAGACAGGAAAGAACATTTCCCCTTAATGGAGCAATCTCTAACCAGAGGGCATAGATTTAAGGTGAAGGGAAGGAAGTTTAGAGGAGGTGTGAGGAAAAACATTTTCACCCAAGGATGGTGGAAATATGAAACAAACTGCCTAAAAGGATGGAAGGGGCAGAAACTCTCAACATTTAAAAAGTATTTAGATGTGTACTTACAATGCCGAGGCGTACAAGACCATGTGTCAAATGCTGGAAAATGGGATTAGAACAGTTCGGTTTTTGACGGGTGTAGATTTGATGGGCCAAAGGGCTTTTTTCTTTCCTGTAGATTTCAATGTATCTTATTGTGGTGCACCTATCCGTTCAATCAATACAAACTGGGTAGCAAGCTTGAGACCTTTCATATATTTGTAATTGACCAAAATAATACATTAAGTCTTTAAAATGTGCCTGTGCTGCCTTTTTGATGAACACGTAGATTTGGGGTATGATGAATTTTGTTTTCCCATAACTACTTCTCCATACATCAAGATTAATTAATTATTTGACTCTCCTCTCTCAATTGTTTGTTCCCTGTTCTCATGACGCTGCTGAAGCATAAATGTCTCATCTTCAGATGTAAACCCATCTAGTGAGCTAACAAATGAATCTTATCTTGTTCACACTCAAAATTCTGTTAACTATAAACTGGTGATAAGTAAAAAGCATAAATTCTTCCCACAAATCAACTCCCTCTCATGCACTTCTGAATTCTTACTTTCCCTTGCTCGAAATTTATGTTTTCAAAATTACCGGACGTGAAACACAATGCCCAGTGTCTGCAATGCAAAAATAAAATCACAATTTTTTTCATCATTCACTCTTAGATCTTTTCAAGCTCAGCCATCCCTGGAATGTGCTTCTACACAGGCCTGACTTCTCTCACAACAAGAAGGTATATGAAAATTTCATTTACAAAGGTATATGAGGCATCTTGAAACCCATTGAACAGGGGATTCCCAGCTTCTATCATGACACTACGGATTTCTTACAGAAACTCAGCACCCACGGACCAGTCCAACTGGGAACATTCCTCGTCACAATAGACTTTTCAGCACTCTACACCAGCATCCCCCACAATTATGGCACCGCGACAACAGCCACAGTACTCAACACCAACAACTGCCAATCTCCGAACACCGCCCTACAACTCATCCGCTTTATCCTCGATCACAACGTCTTCACCTTTGACAACCAGTTCTTCATCCAGACACACGGAACAGCCATGGGGACCAAATCTGACCCTCAATATGCCAACATCTTCATGCACAGGTTCGAACAAGACTTCTTCTCTCCACAGGACCTCCAGCCAACATTATACAACAGGTACATTGACGACCCATGGCGAGGAGTCACTAATAAAACTACACAGTGATATCAACAAGTTTCATCCCACCATCAAACTCACCATGGACTACTCGCTACTATCTGTCTCATTCTTGGAGACATGAGTCTCCATCAAGGATGGACACCTCAGCACCACACTCTACCGCAAACCCACAGACCACCTCATAATACGCCACTTCTCCAGCTTCCACCCAAAACATATTAAAACAGCCATCCCCTATGGACAAGCCCCATGCTTACACTGGATCTGTTCAGATGAGAAGGAATGTGAGGGGCACCTGAAAGTATTCAGGGATACCCTCATATGATGCTCAACTCATCGAATGCCAGTTCCGATGTGCCACAGCAAGGAACTATAATGACCTCCTCAGGAAACAGATACATGCTACAACCGACAGGGTACCCTTCGTTGTCCAGTATTTCCCAGGAGCTGAAAAACTATGCCACGTTCTTCGCGACCTGCAACACATTATCAATGAGGATGAGCACCTCGCCAAGATGTTCCTCACACTCCACTGCTTGCCTTTAAACAACTGCCAAACCTCAAACAGATCATTGTTTGTAGCAAGCTGCCCGGCTTTCAGGACAACTCCATACAACCGTCATGGTAGGCGCTGCAAGACGTGTCAGAGTGTGGAGACGGACACCACCATTATGCGTGGGGACACCTCCCACCATGTACATGGCAGGTACCCATGCAACTCAGCCAACACTGTCTATCTCATATGCTGCCGGCAAGGATGCCCTGCACCATGGTACATTGGTGAAACCAAGCAAAGGCTACGGCAACGGATGAATGGGCACCACACAACAATCAACAGAAGTGTTCCCTCCCAGTTGGGGAACACTTCAACGGTCCAGGACATTCGATCTCGGTCCTTTGGGTGACCATCCTCCAAGGCGGACTTTGGGACAGGCAGCAGCGAAAAGTGGCCTAGCAGAGGCTGATAGCTAAGCTCCGTACCCATAGGGAGGGCCTCAACCGGGACCTTGGGTTCATGTCACACTACATGTGACCACCACTGCACTATACACATACACAGATATTCCTACGCACACACTCCTACACACACACACAGGCACTCCTATACACATGCATACACACAGACACACATATACGCAGACATGCACATAGACACTCACATACACTTCTACAGACATCCACACTCACACATGCATCCTCTCACAGACTTACCCTCACATACACGTACACTCTCTCACAGACACTCACAATCCTCAACCCCACACACACGCGCGCACACACGCACATTCTCACATGCATCGTCTTACAGACTTAGGCACTTTTTTTTAGATTAGAATCAGTCTAAACATTATGGCACAGACAGGGAACACCAGGGGGCTAACACCTTCAACATCTTAACATCTTATCTGGCTGACACCAATTGTTACAGTTAACCTGAGAATGTAACTTTTAAAAAAAGTTTTGTGATTTACATATGAAAGAAGTGAAACTAACATGGTCATTCTAACAGATGAGAGACTTAACAAACAATCCAGGTCTTTTTCAATATATAATTTGTTACATCACACTGTAAACTTTTGCTTTAAATTCTGTCTTACAATCATATACTCCTCAACTACCTGATGAAGAAGCAGTGCTCCGAAAGCTAGTGCTTCCAATTAAACCTGTTGGACTATAACCTAGTATTGCGTGATTTTTAACTATGAAAATTTCAATTCCAAATTTTATTGAATTCAAACCTGACCATTTACCATTGTGAAATTTGAATTTACATTCCTTAAATTTTGCCTGAGGTTCTGGATAATTAGTCTAATGACATTAAAACTATGCCACTGCCTTTTTTAAAAAAATCATTCACAGGATAAGGATGCCATTGGCTGGGTCAGCCCTTCTTAATTGTCTAGAGAGTAATTCAGTGTAGAAATATTGTAGATTTGGAGTCACATGTAGGCTAGATGAGTAGGGGTGGCAGTTTCCTTCCTGAAAGGAAATTAGTTAACAAGAGGGGTTTTTCTGACAACTGATTCATGGTCATCACTAGACTCTTAATTCCAGATTTTTAAAATTGAATTCAAATCCTATCTGCTGTGGCGGGTAACGAACCTGGTCCCAAGTCCTACATAGGTGTCTGGATTAATAGTCCAGTAATAATACCACTAGTCATCTCTCCGGCCAGAGGGACTGAGATCAAATTTAGTAATGCGTTATTGCCCTGCTGAGATTATCCAAACCATCACCTGCTGCATGTAAACCTGGGATCTTGTGCTTTACGTAGCTTTGAACTATAGTACTAGGTGGAATTAAACATTACGTCATATATTCAATGGAAATGCATCTCCCAATGGTGAATGAAATTTGTAGTACTAACATAACTAAATAATGTCAGTGTAACGTACTGTGCCAGCAGTTCAAATTACCAAAAATGGGTAAAAACAAATCATATCACGACTGTTCTTTGTTGTATAAGGTAAAGGTTCTTAAAATGTTAATATTGAAGTTGCATTAGATCTATAGTTTCTGAGAATCCAAGTAATTAAGCCTAGGACTCCAAGTTTGGGAAACTATAAATGGTGTCATCATGAAATAACCATCTTGTAGTTAATGATCCTCTTGGGATTAGGGATCAAAACATGGTAGTTTCAAATTCAGTGTGAGAGAGAGCATCTCAGTCTCAGACCAGTGTCCTCTTGAATAAGAGAAAATACAGAGATACGAAGAAAGAGTTGTCTAAAGACAGCTGGGAAAATTGACTAAGGGGAAAGTCAGTAGATGAGCGTGACAGAAATTTAAGCAGACTTTCCATAACTCTAAACGAAAATTTACTCCAGTCGAAATGTAGGACACATTGAGAATCTCCCATGATAAATAAAGGTGGTCGAGGACAATATCAAATCAAAAACTAAAGGATGCAAAGTAGTGAAAGCTTGTGGTAGGCCAGAAGCCTGGGAATTTACTTTAGGAATCAGAGTGGATGACTAAAAATCTTAGAAAGGGAGAAAGTTGATGATGAAAGTAAATTGACAAGGAATATAAAAACAAAGAAGAGTTTCTTCAAGTATACAAGAGAGTAGCGAGCACAAGAATGAACCCACTGAGTTCATTTGTGCTGACATAACAGAATTCCCTCCCTAATAGGGTCTAACTACAGAACATGATTGCAGTGGTTCAAGAAGACAGCTCACCACCACCTTCTCAAGGGCAACTAGGGACAAGCATTAAATGTTGGCCAGGTAGTGATACCCACGTTCCAGAAGTGAATTAAAAGAAGAGAACTGTTTTAACACTGTCAACATAGGATAAAGTCAAAATTATATGACATCGGGTTATAGTCCAATAGCTTTATTTGAAACCACAAAGTTTTGGAACCCTGCTCCTTCCTCAAGTAGCTAGTGAGTGAGAATACATTGGGTACAGAATTTATATGCAAAAGATGAAAGGGTCATACAATTTATGCAAACGGATTGAACAAACCTAGATGACAATTAAGTCTTTAATCAGTTAGAACAGGGATGCAGGTTTCGATTGATTAATACGTAAATCCCAGAACTTCTTTCAAGTAACTGCCCCAAGGTAACTTAAGGTTTAATCAGTATAAAGGTGATACCTCAGGTCTGATGATTCTTTTTTGGTGTGAGGCATTGTTTTGAGTCTGTTTGTGTCTCAACCTGGAGTCAGACTGGTTTTATTTGCAAAATAAGAATTTATAAAATGCCCTTTGACTGACTGTCTATAAGTGTGTGGTTTTTGAACAAAATAGAATGTACCTGCAAATGCAATTTCATTCCATAGATTTATGTGTATGTGTGTTTGGGGGGGGGGGGGGAGGGAATGTGTGTGCTTGAGAGGGAG
>NC_057711.1:27945844-27960417 GCF_004010195.1 Chiloscyllium plagiosum | reverse complement strand
TGAATGTTTGTGTGTGTTTGAGAGAGAACGTGCATATGACGGAGTATATGTGTGTGAGAGAGGGTTTGTGTGTGCACTTGCGCATTATATATGTGAGAATATATGTGTGAGAATGTATAGTTGGTGAGGTAATCTGTAGTGTGATATGAACCCAAGATCCTGGTTGAGACTGTCCTCAAGGATACTGAACTTGGCTATAAGCCTCTGCTCAGCAACTCTGCGTTGTTGCATGCCCGGTATTGTGTGATTTTTGACCAAGTCCATCCCAGTCCAATACCGGCACTTTCACAACATAGGGTAACTAACAGGCTTTGCAAGACTGGTGGAAATATACAATTCTCTGTCTTCTTAAACTGAAGTTAACGCTTGTGATCGTGATAGTGCTGGTAAGCAGCAATCACTCAGTAACATGACAGAGTCTGAAAAACATCAACTTCACCACCAAAATAGTCACAGAGGGTGAATGAAAACATCCAAACTGTTCAAGAAGTTGAATAGTTGAGCTGCATTTCACTCCATGTGAGACAGGCCAATGCTCAGTGATACAGGGCATGGTCAAGAAAAAGGAATTATCTGCTCTGAGCATCCTGGATATTGCAATAAAGTGACTACCTCGTCCAATTATAGATATTGCTTTGTCCAGAAATTCAGGACACATCAAAGAAAAAAGTACATGTTTAAACAGAGCAGCTATCTTCTGTGATGTTATTAACAAGATTAAAGGTGCCTAGGTGAGGTATGGGGCAACTATTTGAACTAATAGAGAAGTAATTCTCTTTGGAGGAAATTCAGATCAAGGGTCCTCCAGATGAAGAAACTGAACTATGACAAGATTGATATCCAACATCATGTTCCACTTTAGAGATAAAAGATCCTCCAGCACAGAAGTGATTCATGGATTAGAACCAAGATCAACAGTCCTTGATGTTTGGGGAAATATCCAAACTGCCAGCATTTGTGAAGTCAGAGAATTGGGGAGATGAGGTAGTGGTAAAAATAATATATTCATTTATGATTGTATATTAGGTTACACTATGTGGAAAAAACATCTGAGAGTGTACGGAATGAGAGCATAGGGATATAGTTTCAAGTAACTGTTCCAGAATGTTAATGTTGAAGTTGCATGAGCTCTATTCAATCTGGTGACACCTGTGGACAGTCTTTGGATGGTGACAGGAGTTCTACACTATCCACTACATAGTGAACAAATGTATTCTGCTAAGTTCCTGATTGTCCTTGATTATTGAGTCTTAGTAATATCAACTGTGTTTACTTTGTTCAATAATCCATCTTGTTCCTCAAAATAAATGTCTCTTCTATCATCTGCCACTGATATTTCCTTGATATCAAGATGGCCTCTAGACACTGTATAGGCAGAGCAGTTAAAATGTAGCAGTGAACTATCTTATACAACTCTCATCTTGTGGCAAGATACCATGAAATTCCAGCAATGGTAATCAGGACAAATACCACATTTTGCAGTCTTGCTGATACACTGTGGTTTATTTTTAATCCATTCTCAAGTGGACTGACATGCCTCTTAGCTCAGAAACATCCACGACAAGTAGGGTCAGCAACAGACCAAGAAGGCAGACCACTTCATTTCTAAAAGATGAAAGACTTAACAACAATCTAGGTATGTACAGTATATATTTCTGTTGCATGATATTGTAATCTTGTGCTAAAAAATTCTGTGTCTTTTGGTCCTGCTTCACAACTACCTGATGAAGGAGCAGCGCTTTGAAAGCTAGTGCTTCCAAATAAACCTGTTGGAGTATAACCTGGTGTTGTGTGATTTTTTTTAACTTTATTCACCCAGTTCAACACAGCCACCTCAATATCATCACACCTCCTTTAGGAATTGATGGTGGATGCAGCATTTCTATATTCTGAAAATATATTGTTTTACTTCTTATCAATACAGCATCACTACCACTTGGAACAAGTTTATTATACTATTGAGAGTTACTGTTGATCTTTGTATAATTCACTTCTTACCAGTGTTAGCTAATCTTGACTGAATAAGTTGCTCAAGTAAATAGTCAGGAATAGGATTCCCATCTTTATAATGATGTGACATTCTCTTAAGTGGTTCCTTCTCCCAAACCCAGTTCTCTAACATCTGGGAAGGTGCTTCCACAAAATCTGTTTCCACATTAGTTCCGCTGAACATGGCAAAATCAGCCTTGAAAATAAATAACATTATCAACATACTAAATTTCATGGCCTACTTAAACAGTTTATAGAAAAAACAGTGAATTGTTAAATATCACTGGAAGTGAGAATAGCTTGAAAACAAATAAGCAATGCAAACAAGCTGTGGAACAATAAAACCAGGTATTGACGAAACACACTAGAAGACAATCAAGTAGCAGAATTTCTGATAGTCATAAAGTGTCGTTTTTGTTTTTGAGCTTATACAATGCCATAGTTTCACAGGCTCTGCTCATTCATTTTAGAGATTGTTCAGTTTCTTGTTTCACACCATGCAACTACTTTTGGGACATGATCTCTTCAGGATTAAAGTACTGAGCCTATGATTTCTCCAGCCAAGATCATGCAAGTCTAACTGCCCTCACCTGATCAGGCAAAGTTAGGTGAGATAATTTGATTCAGCATTTTGCATTTCAGCATTAATCCTGAAAAGCTGTTTCCTGGGTGTTAACACAACCGAAACTTACTAATCTGAATAACCAAGATTAGATTAGATTACTTACAGTTTGGAAACAGGCCCTTCAGCCCAAAAAGTCCACACCGACCCGCCGAAGCGTAACCCACCCAGACCCATTCCCCTACATTTACCCCTTCACCTAACACTACTGGCAATTTAGCATGGCCAATTCACCTAACTGGCACATTTTTGGATTGTGGGAGGAAACCGGAGCACCCGGAGGAAACCCAAGCAGACACGGGGAGATTGTGCAAACTCCACATAGACAGTTGCCTGAGGCGGGAATTGAACCCGGGTTTCTGGCGCTGTGAGGTAGCAGTGCTAACCACTGTGCCGCCCAAACCAACAACCACTATAAAGGTGGACAAATTAAGACAATTTTGCAAATTTACATGACATTCCAAAATACTTCACAATCAATGTAATTCTTCTCAACTGCAGCCACCATTAAAATTACAGCAATGTTTCTCAGACAATAAAAGAAATTACCAGGTTATTAACCATATTTGGCATAGGAGCGAAACCTTAGGCTGAGAAACCTTAGACTGAGAAAACTGTAAAATGAGTACCTGAGCACATATCTGGTGCATTACGTGACCAAATTCATGGAAGTAAGTCTCAACTTCCTCATGGCGGAGAAGGGAAGGAGCATCAGGTGTTGGCTTGGTAAAATTTGCTACCATAGCTGTTACTGCAATCTGTCTAGTTCCATCAGGCAGTAGACATCCAGGCTGCAGATCAAAACAAGCTGCATGCCCATACTTCCCATCTCTACAACAAAAGGTCATTTTAATGACTTGATCATTTTAATTTTATAACTGTGTCAGAATCAAATCATACAAAAGTTATCTTGTGAGCATTAGATCCCTACTTTGGGATATTACTGCACTCAAATAAATGAAGTACTTTTACAAGAAGTACCAACATGTCTTTATATCAAAGATCTTTAACAGACATGAAAAAACGTTTAGCACTTGACTGAGGTGTAACTAAGCCTTTATTATTCATAGCAATAATATTAAAAAGGTAGATATAATAGAGAACATATAAATAATTTCTTAAAGTCAGTGCAGCAAAACTCTACGTATTTCTCAATTTCCTTACCCAATTCCATTAGATTTACAGAATACTGCATCCACTATCTGGTCTATATACATTTATTAAATACACAATCATTTTCCTAATTATAATAAGCAGCACGAGCTCCATCACTTGACTAAATCTAAATACTTTTCCAAGTGAGGTTTTTTTGCATAAAATGCACACATTTTCATCATATCTGTACTGTTGAAGTTAATACAGTGCATTTTAATTATCCAGAGCGATACAAATTTATGATGTACTTTGTCACAAGTCATAAAAAGAGTCTGAGCATTTGTTATGTCGTGCTAGTTGCTTCCCACAATGAAGGGACTATAAATGTTCATGTCAATGTTCACTGACTACTTAGTCTGGCATCAGACTAAGTTATTTTCTTCTCAGCCAGAATTGCAGATTTGCGATGTTGGGTATGTATTGAAAGTATGACTTTTAGCATAGTAGTAGTGGATAAGAACATAATGTCTTCAACATTAGGACAGGTCTTAATGTCTTGAAAATGATGGCAATGCTCACTCTTACTTATACTGTCACTCAGAATTAGTTCACTAATACTGACAGGTAGAGGGAACGTTCATTTTTCTCTCATGTTGATTCACTGTTTGCCACTGGCCCAATTTGGCAGATATGTTCTTCAGGACTTGGCCAATTTGGTCAGTAGTGCTGCTGAGTCACCTTTGGTGATGGATATTTAAGTTCCCAACCCAGAGCTTATGCTATGCTGTTGCTACGCTCCTTACTTCTTCCAACAGGTGTTCAACATGGAGGAGTAGAGTGTCTTTAGGCCAGGGCCAGTATAGGTTGTAATCAGGAGGCTTCCTTACTCATACTTTACCTCATAGCATGATGATGTTTGGATCTCATTTTGAGGAATGTAGGACTGTGGAGCAGGAGTAGGCCATTTGGCTGATTTGATTGTGGTCTCAACTTTACTGTCCTGTTTGCCTCCCAAGAACCTCAGACTCTCTTGTGTATCAAAAGTCTAACTAAGCTCTAACTTAGTCTAACTAAATTCAATGGCTCACTCTGGGGAACAGAATTCCACATACTAACGACTCTCTGAGAGGTAGATGTTTTTCTTCTTATCTCTTATTCTGAAACTCTGTTTCCTAGTTCAAGTCTCCCATAAAAACATCTTCCCAATATCCACCAATTCAATTCGCCTCAAGATCCTATGAGTTTCAATAAGATTGCCTCCTATTCTTCTAATCTCCAGTTGGTATTAGGCCCAAGCTATTTAAAATTCCTTCATCAGATAAGCCCTTCCTTCCAGTTGAATGAACCTTCTCTGAACTGCTTCTAAAGCAGTTATATGCTTTTTTCAAGTGAGAACTATTCAACAAGGCCTTGTAAAGCTGCAGTAAAACCTTCCTACTTATATATTCCATTCCCTTTGCAAGAAACATTTGTTTTCCCAATCACATGCTTGAACTGCATCCTAATTTTTTTTTATTCAAGTACCAAGACACTAAAATCCATCTATACCACTTGAGTTATGCAGTTTCTCTTAATTTAAACAGTATACTGCTTTTCTATTCTTTCAACTTAAGTTGAAAATGTGTTGCTGGAAGAGCGCAGCAGGTCAGGCAGCATCCAAGGAGCAGGAGAATCGACGTTTCGGGCATGAGCCCTTCTTCAGGAATGAGGAAAGAGTGCCATGCTGCCTGACCTGCTGCGCTTTTCCAGCAACACATTTTCAGCTCTGATCTCCAGCATCTGCAGTCCTCACTTTCTCCTAGAAGATTTCAACTTAAGTTGGCAAGTTCACACCTTCCCACATCAAACTTGTCAAATCTTTGCGTAATCGTTTAGACCATTAATATTCCTTGTCAGGCTCTCTATCTCCTCTTGAAAACTTACTTTCTTATTTATCATGACATAAAAAGCAAATGTAGGTTTCCTGGGACCATTCACTCCTGGCTGTATTCAACTGCTACCTCATCCCTGCTGTACATACAGCAAAACCCTGGGAATGGTGAGAGGGGTTTTTGAGACGTTGGCTGAAACAGTTAAAATTTAAACTAGAAAATATATCCAAAGATGTAAAAAGACCTACCTTGGATACAAATCAAGATAAAACTGACCCAAAACATCACATGTGGCAGTATCCTCAACACTGTATAGAGTTACACTTTCATGCCAAGTATCAGCATTCTCTAATTGATGGAAAGTCAGACCCAACAATTCCTGATAGATGCTCAACAATGCTGTGGTTACGAACTCAATAGGGAAGAACTCCTTGAGATAATTCTCATCAATAGAATATTTGATTTTTTCAGTCTGTGTCATATAATAATGCATATCCCATGCATTTATTTTGTTATCATACTCCAATCCTCGCGCTTCACATTCTTTCTTCTTTAAGTCTAAAATGAAGCTTCTCTCCTGCTCACCTAAAGGTTTCATTTTCTCATATAAATCATCTGCAGAGCAAAAGTAAGGGAATGAATTACAAGCTAGATTTCAGTCACAAATTATACTATACTCCAACCACATTGTTGAACATTCTAAGAATAAATTGCACAGACTGGCATTTTAGTTGTAGAATAGTGTGGTGGGGGTATTTATCAGAGGTTCATGTATGAAAATCAGCTTGCTAATTGTGCAGTTCATGCTATTTTGTCAGTACTAAATTGAAAGGATAGATGTTATGCAAACTGCAAATCAGATAAATAGACAGTGGTAATTAAAACAGAAGTTGCTAGAAAAGTACAGCAGGTCTAGCAGCATCTGTGAAGAGGAATCAAAATAGACAGCTGCTACTGATGTTCTTACTATGGGCTTCTGTTCTGCTGAAACATTTAGAGCAAAATGAACGCAAAACTCCACTCTGGCTGAAATAGGAATGTATAGAACTAGAAAAACCCAACATCCTCTCAATATCTTGGAAATATCATATCCCACAACATTGCTCACATTTTTTTTTCCAGGTAGTTATCCAGTAATCTCTGGTATTTGCTGATATAATCAGTCTCTGTTAAAGTCACTGCATACTGCATAATGAAATTGAAAGTTTCTTTTCACATTCCCTTTTCTATTTGAGGTTATACGCGCATGGAACTTATGACCATAATCAATATATTCACAGTCCACCCCATGCCTCAAATTTATGTCCGTTTATAGCTTTATGTCTCCTCCAAACCCTGCAACAGTCCCTTCCTTCCAGACTCGATATACCTCTGACCATTTGTAAATTTATCCATTTTGCTTTACCATAGGAATCTAAGAGTTGGCTACTCAGCTTGTCAAACCTGCTCCACCATTTAATGCGATTATGGCTGATTGCACACTTAAGTGCCTTCTATCCACACTATCCCCATAAACCTTTATGTCATTTGTAATCAGAAGTCTGTCAATCTCTACATTAAATATAGTCAAGGACAGAACTTCCATGTGACAAAATTACAAAGATCCATAACTCTGGTGGCAGTGCCTTCTGATTTCCAAGTCCCACTAATTAGTTCCTTCCCTAAACCCTTTTATCCCTTCAATTTGCCCTTCTATTTTTGTAGAACCCCCATTAAAATCTCCCTTTTTAATGAAGTTTTTGGTCACTTCACCTCCCATTTCCTTCTTTGGAGTGGCAGCCATTTTGTGGACTATGCTGCTGCCTTGCTATGAATCTTGTTTTGTCAAATAGCAATTTGAAAACTCAGCAAGACATCCTCATGAGGTTTTTATTCTTCAATTCTGCTGCTTCTCCTTGTGACATGGCTGGCTGATCTTATCTATCAATTTAGTTGTCCTTCACTGCACCTTCTCCTGGGCAACACAATGGCTAGCATCACTGCTTCACAGAACCAGGGACCTGGGTTCGATTCCAGCCTTAGTTGACTGTGCGAACTCCACAAAGACAGTTTCCATGTCTGTATGGGTTTCCTCCGGGTGCTCCAGTTTTCTCCAACAGTCCAAAGATGTGCAGGTTAAGTTGATTTGCCAAGATAAATTGCTTATATTGTAGACTAGATGGATTATCCATGGTAAATGTAGGGTAGGAGAGAAGATGTGGGTGGGATGCTCTTTGGAGGGTCATTGTGGACTCAATGGCTCCAATGGCCTGCTTCCACACTGTAGAGATTTGTGATTGTCCAATATCCAGATATCTCTCTGATAATATATGACTATAAACAATAAGCAGTGATCTGAATAAAGCTGCACTTACAATAGTTTGAACAAATTTTGAATTACTTTTTCTCTTTACTAAGTGTTTCCACTTAAAAAGGGACTTATCTCGGCACTTGCGATTCCATTTTTTACAGAGTGGCGAGGAGTGAGGGCTGCTGGCACGGTAAATCTTCACTTAAAAAGGGACTGTAAACTCAGTAAGTTCTTCAGGTTTTCTTTTTTTTCTCTTCCTTGTTTAGTCCTGTGCGGGCTGATTAGCAGGGTATGGCTGATAGGGTAGTTGCATGTTCCTTCTACAGAACGTGGCAGGTGACAGACATGACACATGTCTCCGTTGGCCACATCTGCAGGAAATGCACCCAACTCCACCTCCTTGAAAAATGAGTTATGGAACTGCAGCTAGAGCTGGATGAACTGCGGATCATCCGGGAGGCTGAGGGGGAAATTGAAAGGATGTACAGGAAGGTGGTCACTCCTCAGACACAGGATAAGGACAGCTGGGTTACATTCAGGGGGAGGAATTGCAACTGTTGAACAGAGCTGGGATCCCCTGTGGACATTCTCCTCAGCAATAAGTATACCATTTTGGATACTGCTGGTGCGGATAGCTTATCGGGGAAAGCCATAGTTGTCAGGTCTCTGGCATTGAGGCTCAGAAGGGAAGGGGGTAAAATAGAAAAGCGCTAGTAGTAGGGGACTCAAGGTTAGACAGATTGACAGGAGATTTTGTGGTCAGGAACGGGACTCCCAGAAGGCATGTTACCTCTGTGGTGCCAAGGTCCGGGATGTCATTGGTCAGGTTTACAAGATTCTGAAGGGGGAGAGTGGGCAGCCAGGAATTGTGGTACATATTGGCAACAATGACATAGCCAGGAAAGAGACTGAGGATCTGAAAAGTGACTACAGAGAGCTAGGTTGGAAGCTGAAGAGCAGGACAAGTAGAGTGCCATGAGATAGTGAGGTGAGAAACAGGCAGTGAGTGCAGGCAGCTTAATACGTGACTGCACGGCTGGTGCAGGAAGGAGGGCTTCAGATACCTAGATCATTGGGATGCTTTCTGGGGAAGGTGAGACCTGATCAGAAGGGTTTAAACTAGTTTACTAGTTTGGGGAGGAGGTGGGAACCAGAGCCACATATCCAAGAGAGTGTTAGTTGTAGTTGGGGCAATGACAGGATGTAGTGAATCTGTCAGGGAAGTGTTTCATGTGATGAAACAAAGGGATCGGTTAAAGTGTTTCTGCTTTAACGCAAGGAGTGTCAGAAATAACAGTGATGAACTTAAAGCATGGGTCAGAACTTGGGACTATGATGTTGTGGCCATAACGTAGACATGGGTTTCACAGGGTCAGGAATGGTTGCTAGATGTTCCACAGTTTAGAACATTTAAAAAGAATAGGGAGGGGGGAAAAAAAGAGGGGTTATAGCATTGCTAAACATAGAGTGCTATGTAGTCATAGCTATATAAATGAAGGTTGTTGAGGAAAGTTTGTCTACTGAGTCAGTATGGGTGGAAGTTAGGAACAGCAAGGGAGCAGCCACCTCATTGGGGGTTTCCCCTAATAGCAGGAGGGAGATCGAAGAACTCGTAGGCCAGCAGATTTTGGAAAAATGCAGATATAGCAGGGTGTTAGATTAGATTAGATTAGATTCCCTACAGTGTGGAAACAGGCCCTTTGCCCAATAAGTCCACACCGACCCTCCGAAGAGTAACGCACCCAGACCCATTCCCCTCTGACTAATGCAACTAACACTATGGGCAATTTAGCATGGCCAATTCACCTGACCTGCACATCTTTGGACTGTGGGAGGAAACCGGAGAACCAAGAGGCAGCCCACGCAGACACAGGTAGAATGTGCAAACTCTACACAGACAGTTGCCCGAGGCTAGAATTGAACCCGGGTCCCTGGCACTGTGAGGCAGCAATGTTGTTATTGGTGACTTCAACTTTCCCAATATTGACTGCAACCTCCTTAGTGCAGCTGGTTTGGTTGGAGCCGTTTTTGTCAGGTGGGTGAAGGAGGGTTTCCTTACTCAGTATGTGAGGAGAAAGTGAGGTCTGCAGATGGTGGAGATCAGAGCTGATGTGGACATGCCGACAAGGGGAGAGGCCATTTGGATTTGTTGCTCAGCAATGAGCCAGGACAGGTGTCAGATCTCGCGGTGAGAGAACACTTTGGTGGCAATGACTACAACTGCCTCATATTTACCATAGCCATGGAGAGGGAAAGGAGCAGTTACCATGGGAAGATATTTAATCAGGGAAAAGGAAATTATCATGCTATCAGACTGGAGTTGGAAAGTACAGATTGGGAGCAATTGTTCCACAGAAAGGGCACAACAGACATGTGGAGACTGTTTAGGGAGCAGTTGTTGCGAGAGAACAGAGGAGCTTCTCATCAAAAGGAAGAAGGCAACTTACATAAGGTGGAGAAAACAAGGATCTAGCACAGCTCTAGACGATTACAGGCTTACTAGAAAGGAGCTCAAAAATGGGCTGAGAAGAGCCAGGAGGGGGCACGAAAAAGGCTTGGCGGGAAGTGTTAGGGAGAACCCAAAGGCATTTTACTTATACGTGAGGAGTAAGAGAACATCAGGGAGAAGGTAGGGCCGATCAGAGATAGTGTAGGGAACTTGTGCGTAGAGTCTGAGCAGATAGGGGAAACCCTAGGTGAATTTTTTGCTTCGGTTTTCACTAAGGAAAAGGGCCTTGTTGTGAATGAGAACTTTGAGAAGCTGGAAATAGGCTTGAACAGATTGAGATTGAGGAAGTTGATGTGCTGGAAATTTTGGCAAATATTAAGATTGATAAGTCCCCAGTGCCAGACCAGATTTATTATTGCTTGCTCCTGGAAGCAACAAAAGAGTTTGCTAAGCCGCTGGTGAAGGTCTTTGCTTCCTCACTCTCCACGGGAGTCGTACTAAAGGATTGGAGGGAGGCAAATATTGTTCCTCTTTTCAAGAAGGGGAATAGGGAAATCCCTGGCAATTATCGACCAGTCAGTCTTATATCTAGTCAGCAAGGTTTTGGAAAGAATTCTGAGGGATAGGATTTATGACAATTTGGAAAAACATAGCATGATTAAAAGCAATCAGCATGGCTTTGTGAGGGGCAGGTCATGCATCACAAATATTATTGAGTTCTTTGAGGAGGTAATAAGACGGGTTGATGAATGTCAGGCAGTGGATGTGGTGTATATGGACTTCAGCAAGGCATTTGATAAACTTCCCCATGGTATTCTCATTAATAAAGTCAGGAGGTATGGGGTACAGTGAGATTTAGCTCTCTGGGTTCAGAATTAGTGGCTGACAGAAGACAGAGAGTGGTTATAGATGGAAAGTATTCTACCTGGAGGTCAGTGATGAGTGGTGTCCTGCAGGGCTCTGTTCTTGGGTCTCTGCTCTTTGTAGCTTTTATAAATGACTTGGATGAGAAGACTTAGGACTGGGTTAGTAAATTTACCAATGACACAAAGTCGGAGGTGCCACTGATAGTATCGAGGGCTGTTGGAGGCTACAGGATGCAGAGCTGGGCTGAGAAATGGCAAGTGGAGTTCAACCTGGATAAATGCGAAGTGATGCATTTTGGAAGGTTAAACTTGAATACTGAATACAAGAGTAAAGGCAGGATTCTTGGCAGTGTGAGGGAACAGTGGGATCTTGGTGTTCAAGTGCATATATCCCTCAAAGTTGCCGGCCAAGTGGATTGGGTTAAGAAAGCATATGGTGTTTTGGCTTTCATTAACACGGGGATTGAGTTTAATAGCTGCGATGTTTTGCTGCAGACCACACTTGGATTATTGTGGCCAGTTCTGTTTGCCCTGTCCTTGGAACGATGTGGAGGCTTTGAAGAAGGTGCAAAGAAGGCTTACCAGGATGCTGCTTGGACTGGAGGGCTTGGCTTACGAAAAGAGGTTGGTTAAGCTCGAACTTTTCTCTCCGAAGATGAGGAGGACAAGAGGTGACCTGATCGAGGTGTACAAGGTAATGAAAGGCATGGATAGAGTCGATAGCCAGAGACTTTTCCCCACGGCAGGATTGACTGCCATGACAGGTCATAGTTTTAAGGTGTTAGGTGGAAGGTATAGAGGAGACATCAGAGGTAAGTTCTTTACACAGAGTTGTGAACGCGCGGAATGCGTTGCCAGCGGTGGTAGTGGAAGCAGAATCATTAAGGATGTTTAAGTGACTGCTGGACATGCACATGGACAGCAGCAAATTGAGGGCTGTGTAGATTAGGTTATTTTAGTTTAGATTAGGATTATTCCTCAACAACAACGTGGACCGAAGGGCCTGTTCTGTGCTGTACCTTTCCATGTTCTACTTGCTGAGATGTGTGCTCTACTTGTTTGTATTTACTGTCAGTGGTTGTATTTGCTCACTTCTTTTGCCTGCGTTGCCTACCTGATATGAACACTAAATTTAAAACAAACCTTGTCACATCAGTGTACACAAAGATAGCAGAGAAAAAAGTTGTCAAGCATATTATCAATAAGATAATGAGCAGCCATAATATTTTAGATTCCATTTGTTTACTGAGGATCACCTCTCAGAAACAATCTTAAAACTGAATTCTCTGCGAAATTTGAATTAAAAGAACACACCTAAGAACTTGCCAACATTCTCCACTTTCTTGGCCATGTTCATCTCAAGTACAAAGTCAGCATGTGAACTAAATCCCAGTAATTCTGCTGCTTTTGCTCGAAGTGGAATCAACTTTTCAAGAATAATGGTGTTTTCCTGCCAATAAAACAAAGAGAATTAATCAATTAATTTAACTTAATAAATATTTCAAAAGCACATTTGAGATTTGTTTCTCAAGTATTAAGATATTCAATAGAAATAAAATCTGCCATCCAAACATTTTTAAAATTTCTTTAAGATTATGGTCACTGCATTTATACAATGCCTTAAAGTAGTAAAACATCCCAAAGTGCTGCACAGCAGCACGATAGGAGATTTGACAATGAACCACTAAAAGTGAGATTTGGATAGATAATCAAAGGCCAAAGAAATGGCTTTTAATTACTATTTTAATGGAGAAGAGGAAGATGGAGAGTTGGTGAAATTCCAGACCTTTTCTCTGAAAAATGCAGGAGAGTACGCCAGAAGCAGCACCAGGCAAATCTAAAAATGAGGTGTTAACATGGTGAAGCTACAAAACAGGACTACTTGAGAGCCAAACAGCACAAAAGCATAAAATGAGGCTGAATGGACAATCCAACCTGGCCTCATCCAGCATCAAAGATACCAGTCTCAGATAGTTTGATTCACTCTGTGAAAAGCCTGTGGACCCTGACAACACTCTGACGGTAGTTATAGAATCATAGAGATGTACAGCATGGAAACAGACCCTTGGGTTCAACCCGTCCATGCCAACCAGATATCCCAACCCAATCTAGTCCCACCTGCCAGCACCCAGCCCATATCCCTCCGAACCCTTCCTATTCATATACCCATCCAAATGCCTCTTAAATGTTGCAATTGTACCAGCCTCCATCACTTCCTCTGGCAGCTCATTCCATACACGTACCACCCTCTGCATGAAAACGTTGCCCCTTAAGTCTCTTTTATATCTTAGATCTCTTTTATATCTTTCCCCTCTCACCCTAAACCTATGCCCTCTAGTTCTGGATTCCACCAGAAAGGACGATGGATGAGGACTTGCCATCTGAGGTAGTTTGGGCTGAGGTTAGGAATAGGAAAGGTGAGGTCACCCTGTTAGGAGTCTTTTACAGGCCTCCTAATAGTCCTAGAATCATTGAAGAAAGGATAGGGAAGGTGATTCAGGAGATGAGTGACAGTAATAGGGTGGTTGTTATGGGGGACTTTAACTTTCCTGATATTGATTGGGAAAGCTATAGCTCAAGTTCGTTAGATGGGTCAGTGTTTGTTCAATGTGTGCAGGAGAGTTTCCTGACACAATATGTAGACAGGCCAACAAGAGGTGAGGCCATACTGGATTTGGTTCTGGGTAACGAACCAGGCCAGGTGTTAGAATTAGAGGTAGGTGAGAACTTTGGGGATAGTGACCATAATTCGGTGATTTTTACACTCGTGATGGAGAGGGATAAGTGTGTACTACAGGGCAAGAATTATAGCTGGGGTAAGGGAAATTATGATGCGGTGAGGCATGACTTAGGATGTGTGGCTTGGAAAAGTAGACACCAAGGCAAGAGTGTAAATGATATGTGGAACTTGTTCAAGGGGCAACTATTGAGTGTCCTTGATAATTATGTACCTGTCAGGCAGGAAGGAAAGGGTCGTGCGAGGGAGCCGTGGTTTAATAAGGAATTGGAATCCCTTGTTAAAGGGAAGAGGGCGGCCTATCTCAAGATGAGACGTGAAGGTTCAATTGGGGCGATTGAGAGTTATAGGGTAGCCAGGAAGGACCTGAAGAGAGAGCTAAAAGCAGAAAGGAGGGGACATGAAAGGTCCTTAGTAGATAGGATTAGGGAAAACCCTAAGGCTTTCTATAGGTATGTCAGGAATAAAACAATGAGGGTAGGAATAGGTCCAGTCAAGGATAGTAGGGGGAAGTTGCGTGTGGAGGCGGAAGAGATTGGGGAGACACTGAATGAATACTTTTCTTCAGTATTCACTCAGGAACAGGGCATTGTTGTCGATGAGAATACTGAGGCACAAATAAGTAGAATGGATGGCTTTGAGGTATGTACAGAA
>NC_057711.1:27936060-27943850 GCF_004010195.1 Chiloscyllium plagiosum | reverse complement strand
TAGCTCAAATCCTCTAACCTTGGCAACATCCTTGTAAATCTTTTCTGAACCCTTTCAAGATTGACAACATCTTTTCGATAGGAAGAAACCAGAATTGCACGCAATATTCCAACAGTGGCCTAACCAATGTCCTGTACAGCCGCAACACGACTTCCCAACTCCTGTACTCAATATTCTGACCAATAAAGGAAAGCATACCAAATGCCTTCTTCACGTTCCTATCTACCTGCGACTCCACTACCTGCACTCCAAGGTCTCTTTGTTCAGCAACACTCCCTAGGACCTTACCATTAAGTGTATAAGTCCTGCTAAGATTTGCTTTCCCAAAATGCAGCACCTCGCATTTATCTGAATTAAACTCCATCTGCCACTTCTCAGCCCATTGGCCCATCTAGTCAAGATCTTGTTGTAATCTGAGGTAACCCTCTTCGCTGTCCACTACACCTCCAATTTTGGTGTCATCTGCAAACTTACTAACTGTACCTCTTATGCTCACATCCAAATCATTTATATACATGACAAAAAGTAGAGGGCCCATCTTGACATGCTCTATCGATGACCTTCCTTTCTTGGTAAGGTCAGGAGTAGAGAGGTCTTCTGATTATGGTAATGTTTAGCATAATTTGTAATTCCTCAAGTACTGAAGCAGTCCATACCCAAATGCAGCCAATATCCAGGCTTGGGCTAATTAATGTGAAGTAACAATTGTGCCACACTAGAGCCAGGTAATGCCCATCTTCATCAACAGAGAATCTAATGTTCTTAGTTATTCAACTTGAAAGGATGTAGGAAAAATATTACCAAGGTTGTAGGGTTTTAGCTGTAGGGAGAGGTTGAATAGGCTGGGCTATTTTCCCTGTAGCATTGGAGGCTAATGAAAAAGGGGAATATTTAAGATGTTAGAATTAAAAGATCAAAAAGATTATACAGGATTGAAGAACTTTGTAAAATAAAAGAGATAGAAATTTGTGGTTTGAGGCAAAGGAAGGCAAGAGAGAAAGAGGGAGGGAAGGGAGAGAGACAGAGAGAGAAAGAGAGAGAGAGATAGATAGAATCAGAGAAGCAAAAGCTGCAATTACAGAAGGAACTGTCATCCTGTTTCAAGATGGAGGGAAAACATAGAACAGTGCATTCTGACCCTTGGTCTAACATAGGCTGACAATTTCCCAGTGATTTATCATAATAAATAGCCTTTTATTTTAGGAGTTGCAAGCTTCCCCTAAGGCTTTTAGGTGAAGTAAAATTACTGCATGTTAAATTGATCTTTGTGACCAGCTGCCATACTGATTACAGCTGTAAATAGATTAAGGCTAAGTATGAAAGCTGTCAGATGAAATTTCAAGCCACAAAATGGAGAACTTGTGACATTTGCTTGCTAGATGGACACTTAAAAACAAAATCCTACTAATTATATACAGCACCATCCTGAACTTCAGTTCATAATACAGATCTTTTTTAAGAGATGTTTTGGAGTAAGATAGCTAAAGTTTCACTGGATGTTAAAATCTATGAACTCTGCATTACTTTAAATTCAAAAATTTTATTACCACTATCATCCTTTTAAATCTTCAGGACAGTGACTGCAACATGCAACATGAATTTAAACATATATAAATATATTTATATACTGAAATATTTCCCAGCATTAAGCACTAAAATAGATTTCTGGAAATCAGCACTCATTCAATCTGTTTGAAACATTGTCACCTCATCTTACCTCTTTACATCTAGAATGAAAAGCTGCTTCCATTTTCCTTCTGGTTTCAGGGACATAAGACTCTTTAATGATAGGCGTGTAGTCAGGGTATTTTAAGGTCACCTTGTATTTGTTATCACTAGTTTTTTCCAAATCATCAAGAAAGTCATCTGGGAGGCCCCCTGTGAGAAGCATCCAAGCTAAATTTACAGTTGCACACAGCAAATTGGATTACAGAACAAATTTAGATCTTTACAGAAATGAATAAAAATCCTCATCATCACCATCTGAAGTAGTCTGGTGATAAATCCTTAGCTTATTCTTTTCTGAAGAATTAGCCTGAGCCATTTTCTCAGCAGGTTTTATCAATGGTGGCTTGCCATTGCCCTCCACACATAAATAGCAGGTAAAGAACAGCTCCTAGGTCTACCTCAGCTGGAACTAAGTTCGAACCTGTGCTTTTGGTGTCATTCTGAAACATACACCAGCCATCTCGCCATCTGAGCTAATTGCTCCAAATTAAAAATAAAAACAATTAAACCAAATTTATCCTTTAGTAATGGACTTTTGTAGTGTTTGGTCACGAGAAAGAAGGTTGCATTAAGCTTTACTCACCTTAATCATAACTAAGAAATTCATATCTTCATTCACAAATCATGTCCATGCATATAAGTGGATGATTACAGAAAGCCAGTAACATCATAGCTGCAAAACCATCCTTTCTTTTGACTTTCTTTGTTTGCCTCATTGCATCCTTGCTGACTTGCCAATTCACAGAAGCCAATCAAAATATTATACCCCTTTGAAGGAGTTATTCTTTAGAAACCTTAATGGAAGCTAGTTAACATTGGAAGATAGCAGAGCTTGATTTTGTCTGCCTAGACAAGTGCATACCTTATTTTGCGATTACTAAGTACAACCATGAGGGCAAACTTTCTCACTTCAACATGTTAAGCTGGATTTTGCAGTACCTTACCAGTGGTAAGCTTGATTAGGAACCAAAAAAGAAAGTAAATTAAAGGCAAGGGGCATGGCTGAAATATTAAATGAATACTTTTTATAAGCAAATGTTCTCCATACCATGGTGACACAAAAGGAAACTTGGTCACTAGAACGGTTTAAAATTGATAAGGAGGAGGTCATAGAGGTTTCACAGTACTGAAAAAGGCCTTTGGACCCATCATATCCATGATGGTCATCAAATATCTATTTGCTCCCATTCCATTGTCCAGCACTTGACCCATAGCATTGTATGCTATAGTGTTTCAAATGCTCATCTAAATACTTTACAACTTGAGGGTTCCTGCCTCAACATGCTTTTAGCAGTTGGTTCTAGACATGCCTAATGTGGGGAAAAATTTTTTTCAAATTTTCTCTAAACTTCCTACTACTTACCATAAAACTGTGCCCCTGGTTATTGATACCTGTACTAAGGGGGACGTTTTATCCCTAACTACCCTGTTGGTGTCTGTAAAAATTTTATACACCTCCAACAGGCTCTCCATCCTCGGCTTTCTCTGCTCTATGAAAAATAACCCCAGCCTATCTACGTCTCTTTGCATTGCTGAATCACTCCAGCTGAGGCAACATCCTGGTGAATCACTTTTGCACCCTCTTTTGGGCAACCACATCCTTCAACTAGAACTGGCAACCAGAAGTGCATGCAGCACTTAAGCTGTGGCCTAACTAACATCATATACAGCTCAATCATAACCTCTTGCTCATCAAGTTCTATTGCCTTGACTAATAGAAGCAAGTATTTAATATGGCTTCTTAGCCATCTTATGTACTTAAGGTATGCAATAAATTGTTGGTACATAAAGTTGACAAGGTACAGGGACTTAAAGAAAGGTACTGAGAATTTTGATTTTCCTGATAAGTAAAGGCTTAGATTTTGGTATTTAGGACACAATTTCACAGTTGGCAGACAAACCAAAAGCTTGGGAGAATTGTAAACTGCGAAAAGGACAGTATTGAACATCAATAGGACATTAACAAGTTAGAGGAGTGGGCAGATAGGTGGCATTTAAAAGTCAAAAAAAGAAGTGTGAGTTGCTACACTTTGATGCAAAGAACAAGAAAAGACAGTTTAAAATAAAGGGTATGGCTCTAAAGGGTGTGCAGAAGCAATGTGACTTTCCTCATAGGCCATTAATGGTAGCAGGACAGAGATGCTTATTAAAATACGCAGATTTCTAGCTTCATTAACAGGGGCATACAGCATAAGATTAGGGAAGTTATGATGAACTTACATAGGACGCTGGTTAGACCTACCTCAGATGGAATACTGGTTCTTGGGACCGCACAAAAGAAAGAGTATGAATACACTAAGGACAGTATGTAAGATATTTATGGGAATGATTTCAGGGATTTTAAAGTTTCAAGTTTAAACCAGGCAGGTTGACTTTGATTGGTTAAGGCACTGCTCTGTGTAAAAATAAAGTGAATCACTGTCATCTATTTTCTTGAGTTGAGCTCCAATTAAAATAACATGAAATTTACTTATATTATAGTTTTGTTACTTTATTTCTTTTTCTGTTTTGACTTGTCCAGTTATCTTCCCATATATCATTTATTTCCTCCAAAAATGGCTAGGATGGATTATTTCAATAGTTCATAAGAACACAAGAACTAGGAGCAGCAGTAGGCCATCTGGCCCTTTGAGCCTGCTCTGTCATTCAATAAAATCATGACTGATCTTTTCATGGATTTAGATCCACTTAACTGTGTGCTCACTGTATCTCTTAATTCCTTTACCATTCTAAAAATATCTGCCTTAGCTTTAAATCCTTTAATGACATAGCATCAACTACTTCACTATGGAATTCCATAGATTAACAACCTTCTAGGTGAAGAAGTTCCTTTTCAATTCAGTCCTAAATCTGCTCCCTCTATTCTTGAGGCAATGCCCTCTTGTCGCAGCTTCACCTGCCAGAGGAAACGTCCTTTCTACTTCTATCTTATCTATCCTCTTCATCATTTTATATGTTTCTATAACATCCCCCCTCATTCTTCTGAGTTCTAATGAATATAATCCCAATCTACTCAGTCTCTCCTCATAAGCCAACCCCCTCAACTACAGAATCAACCTAGTGAACCTCCTTTACACCCTCTCTAGTGCCAGTATATCGGTTCTCAAGTAAGGAGACCAAAACTGCAGACAGTACCCAGGTGTGGCCTTACCAGCACCTTGCACAGCTGTAACATTACCTCCCTGCTTTTAAATTCAATCCCTTCAGCAATGAAGGACAAAATTCCATTTGCCTTCCTGATTACTTGTTGTACCTGCTGACCAACCTTCTGTGATTCATGTATAAGGACACACAGATCCCTCTGCATGGCAGCATGCAACAACCTTTTAACCATTAAAGTAATAATCCTTTTTACTGTTACTCCTACCAAAATGTATGACTTCACATTTATTAACATTGTATTCCATCTACCAGGCCTTCGCCCACTCATTCAATGTATCTATGTTCCTCTGCAAAGTTTCACAGTTCTCTGCACACTTTGCTCTGCCACTCATCTTAGTGTCAGCTGCAAACTTTGGCACCCCACACATAGTCCCCAAATCAAAATCATCTTTAAATAATTATGGTCCCAACACCGATCCCTGAGGTAGATCACTAGTCACTGGCTGCCAGCCAAAATAGCACTTATTTATCGTCACTCTTTGCTTCCTGTTAGTCAACCAATCTTCTATCCATGCTAATACTTTACCTGTAACACCATGCATCCTTATCTTATTCAGCAGCCTCTTGTGCGGCACCTTGTCGAAGGCCTTTTGGAAATCTAGGCACACCACATCCACTGGGTCCCTGATGTCCACCTTGCTTGTAATGTCTTCACAGAATTCCAAACGATTTGTTAAGCATGACCTGCCCTTCATGAACCCTCGCTGCATCTGCCCAATGGACAATTTCTATTGTGATTTCATGCAATTTCTTCCTTAATAATATACTCAAGCATCTTCCCCCACTACAGAGGTTAAGCTAACCGGTTCATTTCCACAAAATGTACTGGAAAATCTGCTGTAGTGCTATAAAACCCAAGTCACTTGCTTCAGTATTTACTTGAGCATGAGCCGTAAATAGAAGCATTAAAACACCTGGCCTGGAAAATAGTGTTGATACCTTGTTACTTTTATACTAGACAGATTTGTTACTCCAAGGAGAATAAGATTTATCACCACCAAGTGCATGGGAGAAAGTTACTCGCATTTGTCATGAACCATTGTTCATACCCAGTTCTTCCTTGGTAAACAGAAGAACAGTTGTGTCCTCATTGAGATTCATGCTGAAGTCAATACTGAGCTCACTCATTTGCTTCTTGATAGTCTTGAGCTCCTGAACAGTAAGGAAAAAAAAATCAGTGTTATCTAATATTTCCATGATTTTTAAATTTATACCACAGATCTTCTAACTAATTGGCTGTCCAGCTGTGAGAGTCTAGGTAACAAGATTCCACACGGTTCTAGAGCTCCCATGTAATTTTGCCAGTGAAACATTTATATAACTGACACATTTCTTTGTATTGAATATGGAAGATAATAACATGACTGAACTTACTAATTGTGTTTCTTTTGGTAGGTGTAACCCATTCCTTCTTCCCAATTTCAGCAGTCTCTCCAAGAATCGCTTAGCCTCTGGTTTCAGGGCCTTGAGATTACATTTTTTCTGTAATTGTGCATAAAACAGAAATTAATTTCAGACTATGAAAACTGGGGCACAGGTGAGGATTGAAATTTCAAGTCAAAAATTTGAAATAGTGCAAACTAACATCAAATACTGGCACAGTGAGAATTGCTATCAAGGCAATTAGGCCTTTGCACTATAAAAATGTGCAGCAATTCCAAGAGAGTTTGTTGTTGACATTTCCCAAACTTTATGTCAAGATGAATGCCTGGGTGAGTCTCAAAAGCTACAATCACTTGAGCAGGGGGATTCTGAGTTCACAGCTCTCTTTGATACAGCTTCTGAATAGAAGTTTGTTTTTAAAAGAGATTGAAATTTGAGGAGACTTAAAAGCTTTGATGAGTGTCACGAGTGGGAGTTCATTTCACGATCAAGTGAAAGAGAGAGCTATATTTGATTGTTTGAATTTATTTTTCATCTCCAAAAGATTCTAAGTTCCACTTATGGTGGATTCTTGTTGAGTGACTACAGAAGTGAATTGGGATAGAAGGACCAAGGAAGGTATGAACAAGACATGTGCTGGTATGGAAAGATCATGGGGAATGTGGTGGGTAGCAGGGGTGAGGACTAGAGAACCATGAAGCATCTAAAATGACTGAGTTGAAGTCCTAGAGAAGAGAGGAAAACAATCTATCTATCTCTATGTCTCCACCATTGTCCAGAGTGGAAACTGGGTTTCACCTTTAAACAAGATGTGTCCCCAAGAAATTTCTCGACTTGAGCAACCTGCCTCAAAAAGGAAAGAACAGTTCCTAAGATAGAGAAAGCAGATCTGAAGAATAGGATATTTTGCTAAGAAGCTTGTATTTCCAATAAAACACGTTTCGTTGTTTTACGTGTTGTTATTCTAAAGCAACTAATTGTATGTCAAGGTAAAAAGAAATACATTAATGCCCAATAACTAGACAAACTGTTATTTGATAGAATATTCTATCAAACAAAATGAATGTACTTACTCTGCTTGTTCCTGATATTGAAGATATTAAGTCATTCAGTTCTGCAAATGAATTACATGCTATTGTAAAGACTGATTTGAAGATGCTGGTGTTGGACTGGGGTGTACAAAGTTAAAAATCACACAACACCAGGTTCTAGTCCAACAGGTTTAATTGGAAGCACACCAGCTTTCGGAGCAACCCTCCTTCATCAGGTGATAGTGGAGGGCTTGATCGTAACACAGAATTTATAGCAAAAATGTACAACCTCACAATGCTACACTTCTCCAGCTTCCACCCAAAACATATTAAAACAGCCATTCCCTATGGACAAGCCCTATGCATACACCGGATCTGCTCAGATGAGGAGGAACGTGACGGACACCTGGAAGTACTCAAGGAAACCCTCACAAGAACGGGGTACGATGCTCAACTCATCGACCGCCAGTTCCGACGTGCCACAGC
>NC_057711.1:27891223-27935371 GCF_004010195.1 Chiloscyllium plagiosum | reverse complement strand
TGCTCAAAAACTGCATGCATTCCTGTAGAACTCTGAGCTCAAAAACTGCATGAATTTATGTAAAACTCTGTTATCTCACTTTTTAGATTAGAATCAATTCAAACATCATGGCATAGACAGAGAACACAGGGGGCCAACACCTTCAACATATTGTCTAGCTATCACCATTGTTAACAGCTAACCCGAGAATGCAACTTAAAAAAAAAGTTTTTGTGATTTACACATGAAAGAAGTGAAACTATCACTGTATTCTAACAGATGAAAGGCTTAACAATCAATTTTTCAATGTATAATTTCAGTTACATCACACTGTAAATTTTTGCTAAAAATTCTGTGTTACGCCCTCCACTATCATCTGATGAAGGAGCGTCGCTCCGAAAGCTAGTGTGCTTCCAATTAAACCTGTTGGACTATAACCTGGTGTTGGGTGATTTTTAACATTGTAAAGATTGGTCGTCAAATCCCTGAATAAGCAGGACACAGGTTTCCAACTCAGCATTTAAAGTCTATATCAGAGAGTCAGAGATCTACAGTTCAGCAAAGAGCCCTTCAGCTCACTGACTCTGTGATGGTCCAAACAGCCATCTAAATCTTTAAAATCTATGGGTTTAGGAAGCCAATGTTTCCACTGATCTTGTGAATTCTTTTTATTTCAAGAGAGAAAAATGATCATTTTCCTTTAGTTACTGAGAGATAATAAAGTTGCACGTCTCAATTCTGCAACTGTCACTGTCTCTAAGATACTGGTCAAAATTTTCACCTGTAGAGCCACAATCCGTTGATACACATCCTCTCTCATAGACATGTCCACATCAAATTCTGAAAGGTTCTTGTCAGCCTCAGTGCAAGCAGCACGCACATCCTTGTTGTCAGAAACATGCTGTAGAAATGTAAGATTGCTGTGTTCCACTGAAAGAATTTAAACAAGGATGTTAATGTTTTTGCTTAAAAAATGAAATGGATACTAGTAGTATAGCTTATGAAGATGGTTACTGTGAAAATAAATCTACTATCTAACTGTAAGTAGTAATGAAAGAAAGGCCGGTGTTGATATAGTTTCATGTCACCTCTCTCAGAAATATTTCAAAGCAATTCACACAACACCAAGTACAATGATGGCTGCTAGCCAGGAAAACAAGTATCATTTTACCGTATTTAAAATCAGTTAGGTCTAGTTTAATAGATTAAGTGAAAATTGAGAACTTGACAACTCTTGCTTCAGTTAATTCATTAACTGGAAGATAATTAAGACTCAGATTAAGTCATATTAAGCAAGTGTGTGGTAAGAACAATAGGTAAGAGAAGGAATTGATAACTTTCAGAGTTTTATCATGTAAATCTGATTGCTGAATAAAATTAACACTTATTGCATTTCTAGTAAATGCACATTAATATGCTTTTTTTAACTGAAATAAACTTTGTGCTCCAAAATAAACTATGTTTTACCTAAATGTTTCCACCTCAAACATTATGAAAGTTAGCAACCTCCAGGCAAGGACCTTGGTGAATTTCAGGTCTTACTAGATTTTGAGATAGAAAGTTAGGCTGACTGAGGTTGGAGCGCAGGATAGCTTTGTAAGCAGCTGATCAATTGTCTGGAGCTACAGTACCAAAGTAGTGCCAAACCGAATTATCAATTAAAAGAAAAGAACTATGGATACTGGAAATCCGAAATGAGTTTGAGAAATCAGTTCTGGAGCATCTATAGAGACTGAAACATAGTTAACATTTTGAATGCGACCTTGCTCGAGAATTACTCTCTCCATAGATGCTGTTAGGCCTAGTAAGTTTATCCAACGCTTTTTGCTTTTATTCTAAATCGAACTATTCATACAAATTATTTTGTTTTACTAAATTAAATTGGTGGACAGTACATTTTATAAATGTCCAGTTTTGGGACAACTGGATTTGAGATACCATATTTGCACTATGATTGAAATGATGTGGAGGTGCCGGTGTTGGATTGGGGTGGACAAAGTCTGAAGTCAAACAACACTGGGTTATTGACCAACAGGTTTATTTGAAATCACAAGCTTTTGGAGTGCTGCACCTTCATCAGGTGAAGTGGAGAACTGCAGATGCTGCAAGTCTCAAACTGTTCTGCCAGATTACACGTAATTGATTTATGCAAATATACACCCAAATCCCTCTGTTCCTGCACCCCTTTTAGGACTGTACCCTTTATTTCATATTGTTTGCCAATGTTCTTGCTAAAATGAAGTGCTTCATGTTTCTCCATGTCAAGCTTCATCTGCCACATGCCTGCTAATTCTACCATTTGTCTGTTTTTTTTGAAATTTAACAGTATCCTACTTATGGTTCATATTGTTTCCAAGTTTTGTATCATTTGCCCTGCAGACCAAGGTCTGAATTATTAATACATATCAGGAAACGCAAAGGTGTCACCAATGACCCTGGGGAAGTGAACTTTAAACATTCCTCCAATCTGTAATACATCTGTTGACCAATACTGTTTCCTGCCATCCATCCAACCTTATATCCATGTTGAAACTGTCCTTTTTACTTCATGAAAAGTGAGCTTAAATTATCTTCAGGAAACTGGAGCAATTGAATGATTAACTGGGCACCCTCTAAGGAGCAACCTTTGACATTGACAACATAGGGATGATACATTGTCATTAGAAGCATTTTACGGTTCTATCACACATATATCATTGTTAATGTCTTTTGCATGAGAACAGATGGAGTCCGTTATTAAAATTCAACTCAATAATTGCAGGTGTGCCGGCGAGACAATAAAATTCAGTTGTAGTTGGATTTTGTTTGATTCTTTCATGGGATGTGGGCATACTGACTGTGCCAGCATTTATTGCCTGTCTCTAAATGTTTTGGAGAAATTATCAGTGAGTTTTATTCCTCATCTGCTGCAATCCTTGGCGTGCAGGGACATGCTCAATGCTATTAAGAATTGAGTTCCAGAATTTTGACTCAGTGACAATAAAGGGGTGGTGTTATAGTTCCAAGTCAGGATGTTATGCAACTGGGAAAGGCACTTGCATCTGGTGGTGATCACTTGCATCTGTTGCCCTTGTCCTTCTCGGCAGTAGAGGTCACAGGTTTGAAGGTGCTGTTGAAGGATCTTTGGTGACTTTCTGCAGTGCACCTTTTAGACACACACTGCTGCCACTGTGTGTCAGTGGTGAAGGGAGTGAAAGTTGAAGGTGCTAGATTGATTGATTAACCATGTTATCTTATTTTTAAAATTCTCAAAAAGCCAGTACAAACACTTCCGCATCGTAACAATTCTGTGATTATCCTAAGTGACAGGAAGAACATGTTTTGGGAAGAAACATCAGGTTAGGTTTCAGACAAATTCTATTCTTGACAAACTGTATAGACAGGTAGTCAATGCCTGCACCTGGGATATCTGACCCAACAAGATAGCCACCAGAAAGGCATTTCTCCAATTAAGGAACTTTAATTACCCAAACCAATGGCTCAAAGCATATTCAATTAATGATCTTGATTCACATGGGGCCTTATATGCATAAGAACATAAGTTTATCCTCAAGAATCAAGAAGATAGATAATTGAAGGGAAACTGTAAATGGCTGGTCCCACTTTCTCCATCCAAATCATCATGTTATGTACCTGTGCACTAACTTTAGGGTGGCACAGTGGTTAGCACTTCTGCCTCACAGCGCCAGAGATCCAGATTCAATTCCAGCCTTGGTTGACTGTCTGTGTGGAGTTTACACGTTCTTCCTGTGTCTCTATGGATTTTCTCCAGGTGCTCTGGATTCCTCCCACAGTCCAAAGACATGCAGGTAAGGTAGACTGGCTATGCTAAATTGCACCGTAGTGTCCAGGGATATGCAGGCTAGGTGGATTAATCATGCTAAGTGCAGGGTTACGGGGATAGGGTTGGTGGCTAGGCCTGGGTGAGATGCTCTTCAGAGGGCTGCTGCAGACTTGATGGGCCAAATGGCCTCTTTCCACATTGAAGGGATTTAATGAACTCTTTCGCAGGGGTATTTCCCTTACCCCTCCAGTAGCATTGCCTCCTTCGAACACCACCTTGTACCAATCTTTCACACACATCCGTTAATAATTCTTATTCTTTATGGCCCAGCATGCCTCATGCTCAGAGAAATTTCTGTGTTAAATTCATCTGAATTGGGTGGAATATAGTGATGAGGAACACACTTCACTGTATTTCTAGCCTCTGTTCCCTTGCCCCAGTTTTAAATTCAAAGGTGTCAAAAGAATAATCGTTCATTTGAGGCAAAATATACATTGATGATATAAAAATTGAAGGAATAACATTTTGACATGCCTTCCATATATCTTGCCTTCTGAGCCTTTGCTACAGGATTCATCTGTTAGACATAGGAAAACGGCATTCTCCTGGTATCTTTGGTACATCTGCAGATTGATTTTAAGATGCACAAATCCAGCAGCACAATGTTTTGCTTATGTTTGATTACACTGTGGTAGTAATACTGAACCAATAATCCAACAGCTCAAACTGATGATTTGCAGCCTTCAGTTTAAATCCTACCACCATAATTAGGAAGCTAGATACAATCAATTAAATAAATGCTAAAATTAAAAATCTAATATCAATGATAGAAACCATGAAACTATTGGGTTATTGGAAAAAACATCTGGTTCACTAATACCATATAGCAAAGGAAATATGTCTTTATCAGATCTGACCTATGTGTCACTCCGACACATATGACTGCATCTTAACTACCCTCCCAAATAGTCCAGCAAGCCACTTCGTTGCATTCAAGGTAATGGCTCATCAACAACTGGAGATAAACAATAAATTTTGGCATTGCCAACGATGACCAAATCCCATGAATTAGTAAAAAATGGCGAACACAGACATTTCTTATTTATTGTCTCAAGACTTACCATCATACTCAACATCCATATTTGCCAGAGCCATCAGTGTATTTTTATATGTGACATCTTTAATGTCTAATGTTCCGATAGAGTCATACACTTGTTTGCTTTTGTGAATGAGAGCATCTGTCCGATCTCTGATTTGATCTGGTGTTAGATTCCATTGCAATTTGTTCATAATCATTATTCTGGAAACATTTGTAACAGAATTTAGAACAATTTCTGTTGCTGCAAGCACATGAAGAGAGTCTGTGGACACAAGCTTTAAGAAATAAAATAATAAAACAAACGTTTTGGACAAGCATTTTGTACATTTTGCATTAAAACTTAATACATTTTTCTGCATATATTTGAAAAAGAATCAAAAAATGATTCTGTCTTACTGCATTTCTGGGTGTATACAACCTACTTGGATTTTAATACATTTTTGTTATTCTACAGTGCATTCATTTTTAGTTTGATCATTAGCAAATGACCTCGTGTTCCTCTGATGGTTCAGCAGGTAAATGAAGTGCATTTGTGACACTTATCCCACTATGCCATGAAGTTCTCAGGTTCTGATAAGGCTCGATGTTGCTTATTTTTATATTCAATGGGATGCTTGCAAGGCCAACCATCACTGCACATCCCTAAATATATGAGTCACCTTCTCGAACTGCTGCAATCCATGAGGTGTAAATATAATCACTATGCAGTTAGGGAGTTCCAGGACTTTGATCTAGTGCATTTGAAAGATCCATGATGTAGCTACCTTGCTGATTCAGACAATTGGATAACATCTAGAAACCATTATAGTTGAGCTCAGTGAATCAGGATGCTAAATAAAACAAAGTCAACCAGGCTTCTCAGTCCTGACTGCAAAGCCATGTCCTGAAAACACGTATTGGTGAAGGGCTTGGAAGGGAATTTGCAGATGGGATATTCCCATGTATCTGCTGCCCTTGTCCTTCTAGATGGAAGTGGCTGTAGGTTTGGAAGGTGCTGTCTAAGATTTTCTGCAGTGCATCTTATAGATCAAATACACTGCTGCATTCAACCTTAGTAGTGGAGGAAGTGGACGCTTGTAGATGTGATGCCAATTATGTGAGCTGCTGCTTTGTCCTGGATGGTGTCAAGCTTCCTAAGTGTTGAAAATGGGGAGTATTCCATCACACTCCTGACTACTGAGCTAGGATGGTCATATATTAGTTTCAGCTCTGAACACTGATAGCATCGAAAAGCATCTACGTGCTCTGTGTCCTGTTTTCTCAACCCGCAAATTGCTAGCATTCAGGAGAAGGCAAAGAAATTGTAATAAGTCACTCCCAAGTTTCCTTTGAAGCACAGCAGCATTGACACTAATACTTGGAGGAAGAGATGTACTTAAATATGAACTAAGAGCAGGAATAGCTTGAAACCAAGTATTTAAAATGTCAAAAACCTGCCCATTAAGCTACATCATGATTTGGGTTGAATATTGTAAAGAATAGAATAGCAATTTATTGTCACATGTATTTCTACAAAAAAAAGTGAGAAGGTTTATAAGTCACCATACCACAGTGCCTAAATTAATGACAGAAATCATAAAGAAAAAGTGAAAAGAAGTGGTTAGCAATGCTGCCTCACAGCACCCCATCCCAGGTTCGATTCAAGCCTCGGGTGACTGTCTGTGTAGAGTTTGCACATTCTCCCCTGTCTGCATGGGTTTCCTCTGGGTGCTGCGGTTTCCTCCCACAGTCCAAAGATATGCAGGTCAGGTGAATTGGCCACACTAAATTGCCCATAGTGTTAGGTGCATTAGTCAGTGGGAAATGGGTCTGGGTGGGTTACTCTTCGGAGGGTCGGTGAGGACTGGTTGGGATGAAGGGCCTGTTTCCACACTGTAGGGAATCTAATCTAATCTAAAGTAAGAGTTCACCATTATTCAATTAATGGCTCCTGAATTCGGGGTACATTGGAAAATCAGGCCGAAACAGGCAATGCAAGGTTCGGCCAAGACCACTTCACCATGCTGAGTGACAAAGAAAAAGAAACAAATTCTGCACTGTTTATCCCACTACCTCAAGGGATATCCTGCACCACCTGCCAAAATATGTATCGGTCAGGAATGGACCTGTTCAATCAAATGAAGACCCAGTATAGAAACTTGCAACCGTGAATAGATGTCATCTTCAAATCCTAGGACAGTTAAATACAATTATAAAAAAAACTCATTTTTAAACAGTCAGACTTATAAACTGTATCTATTAAGTTTCAATTTCTCTGAGCATTGTCAAGGGAACATTCCTTGGCAGCAGCACTTCCTGGTAATTAAAGAAAATAGCAATAAGATTAGTCTGATGGCCTTGTTTCTGTGAAAAAAAATGTACAGGGCAAATATTTAGATAAGTACAGATGAAACAAGTTTCCAAATATGAACAGCAATGAGAGCAAGGATCTACAATTCTTTCCTAAAATATCCTGATTGAATCAATAATTTATGAAGTCTTTCAGACAATCTTAAAGTTTAATTTGTATTGCTTATGAGTAAAGCAGTCCCAACTGTCCAATATCAGTCATAGAATCCCGAGAGTGTAGAAGCGAGTAATTGGCCCATCGAGTCCACACCAACCCTCCGAAGGTTGTGGGCCAGCAGTGCTAACCACTGTGCTGCCCCAATTCAACTTACTTTCCATTTTCTTCCCCCACTTAGATGTGGAAATGTAGACTGAACATCTGTCATAGGATAAGTAAGCAAGGACAGTGAGATGGTGTGATATTGCCATACACAATTGGAAAATCTTAAAATAGCAGTCTGGGACACTTGCTAGTCTTTCGCCTGTCTTCACCTGTACATTATCGTCAATAATTTGGGATTTTGCGGATAGACTCAAATAATGGCAAAGTGAGGAAACCTTCCTTATTTCTCTGAGGTGAAAATAATCTATTATGTTAATGGAAAGGGATCAACGATGTAATAATTAGAACTCAAAGGAATTAAAGGAGATGTATACTAAACTGACGAGGAAAAAGAAACAGACATACTGCAAAAGAGGGAAATTAAGTAGTACACCAGAGATTTGGAAGCAGGTAATACTGACTTTTTGCTAAAAACATTCAGGAAAATTGAATATGGGGCATAAGGTATTGAAGGTATAATGATGAAGTCCAATGTTTAATGATGTTAATTCATCACTGCATATGCTAATGGCAGCTCAGGAGTGAAAGGATGGAAACAATCATGTAAGGTATAGGGTGAACTTGAAAGAAACCTAGATAGAAAATAAAATAAATGATTAAGGAAACTCAAAGAAAATGGAAAAACAATGTAAGAATAAACTGTTACATTTTCATTATTAACACAAAATCCAGATCAATATGTAATAAATGTCATAAAAACAAAAACATAGACCTCGACCCAATATACCGGTCACTGCAATGAACAACCGGAACTGGCAACCAGAAGCAGCAGGAACAGAATCAAACAAATTCCAGAGGACACAGTACAGCAGCGCTTCAGGAGGATCCAAAGCACTGAAGATGTCACCGAGACAGGGGACAACATGTCTGCAAGTTAACTTCCCAGCTCAGCCAACATACCCCCACACTACAACAACCAGCACTCAAGATACAAATTTTGACGCAAACTTCGACTACTGTGAGTACATTGTGCAATTCACTAGGACCGAGTATTTTTCATCTGTTTAAATAACACTACAAAGCTTCACAATTTTATTTACAAACATGAAACTAGCAGTTACACTTCTTTGCTGTAGGTGTGACATGAACCAAAGCTCGTAGCAAAGTGAAACTCTCTTTGTAAAAAGCAATCTGGTTCATTTATATACAAGAGGAAAAGAAATCAGCCATCCTTGTTTGATCTTGCCTTCATCCGGACCCACAGGATCTTCTGAAATTTGCTAATCTAGTATTGAAACTCTCATCCACACTTTTCTCACCTCGAAACGCAACTATTCCAACACATTCCTCATATGTCCACCACATTTTGTATCCTCTATAAACTCTAGATCACCAAAACTATGCCATTTCCGTTATAGCATGGAGCAAGTGCCATTCTCCTATCATATGTTGGCTCTGGTTAGGCAACGTCATTCTTTAAAATTCTTTTAGTTTTTAGATAATTTCATAACTTCACTTATCATTACCCTGTAATCATCTCCGGATCCAGAACTCACTGAGATATCTTCCTTTTATTCTGGCCTCGTGTGTGTTCCCAATCATAACCATTATTAGTTACCATGCCTTAATTTGCCACAGACCCAAATTCTGGCATTCCTGACCTCCACCTCTCCAAATCTATATCTCACCTTTCTCCTTTAAACATTCCCTCGAACAGGTCTTTTATCATCTCATCTAATGTCTCAATGTCTTTGATTTATAAAAGTCCTGAGAGGTGTCTTGGAATGGTACATAAATATAAATATCTTCCAGTACTTGGTCAGCATTTTTGAATCGGAGGTAAAATGTTTCCATTTCAATTTGATGTGTTCTGACCTAGGTGGTAAGTACAATATATAATCTGAAGACTGCCAATGAGGAGGGGAGGTGGTGCTTGTAGGATTGGCTGGATGGGTTGTTTGGAGGTTTGTGTGCTCCCTGTAATGTCTCAACTTCACCTCTGCATGTTCTTGAATTTTTGTTTCTCCATTTTGGTCAGTCACACAAGTCACTGCAAGTTGTAGTGAATCAAGAATGTGGCTCACTCCCATGTTCAGAGATGCTTTGAGGGAATTACTGAAGTTTCTGCTGACTTCTGGGAGTCTCCCACTCCATTTGAGTTCCCTGTTAACAAATGTATTGGGATTCTGGTGTCAAGCATATAGGCTATGGATCCTGTCAAGCAGGTCTGGTTTTGATAATTAACATCTCAATGTCAAGCAAATGACTTTACAGAAGACACTGTTGTTGGACTCACCAGATTCAGAGGATCTTGTGTGAGAACAGCTAGTGCCAATTGCCAGTGCTTGTCCAAGTCTCTGAAACCTATAAGAATGCAGGAATGAGTGCAGCCAAGTAAACCATGATCCCAGTCACAGGGTTGAGATCCTGTTTCTGAAATATCTTTTCCAAACAAAAACAGTTGTTGCTGGAAAAATTCAATTCTGAAAAGGGTCACTGGACTCGAAATGTTAACTCTTCCTTTTCTCCAGATACTGCCAGATCTGCTTAGTTTTCCAGCAATTTCTGTTTTTGTTTCTGATTTCCAGCAACCGCGTTCTTTGTTCTTTTTTAAACTCTATACCTTTGTTGGCTAAAGATTAAGCTGACTCACAGGAGGCTGCAATGAATTTTGTCATCTATGTCTTCTTTTATTTAGAGAAGCTCCCAAGATATTGAAAGTAGTATACATTTTCCAGGAATATTTAAGTAGTTATTGGAAAGGCAGAATATTGTTCTTCATTTTTTAATGGATATTGGCAGCACCAGCAAGGCATGCATTTATTGTCCAAACTAATTGTTCTCGAACTGAGTTGCTCGGCCATTTCAGAAAGTGCTGTGGGAATGGAGTCACATTGTAGGCAAAAATCAAACAAGGATGGCTGATTTCTTTTCCTTATGTATATTAATGAACCAGATTGTTTTTGACAAAGAGAATTTCACATTGCTAGCTAGTTTTGATTCATGTCACACCTCCAAAAGAGAAGAGTAACGGCTAATGTCATGTTTGTAAATAAAATTGTGGAGCTTTGTAATGTTATTTAAACAGATGAAAAATACATGGTCTTCGTGAATTGCACTACATACTCATGGTGATCAAGGTTTGCATCAAGATTTGTACCTTGTGCCAGTTGTCGCAATTGTGGGTATGTTTGCTGAGCTGGTAAGTTAAGATGCAAATAAGTCATCCCTTGTCTCAGTGACATCTTTAGTGCTTTGGAGCCTCCTGTGAAGCGCCGCTGTACTGTGTGGCCTGGAATTTACTTGGTTCCGTTCCTGCTGCTTCTAGTTGCCAGTTCCAGTTGTTCGTCATAGTGACCAGTATATTGGGTCTAGGTCTATGTTGGACCCACAGACTCCATTAACAAACACAGAAACCTAGACCCAATATACTGGCCACCACTATGAACAACCAGAACTGGCAACCGGAAGCAGCAGGAACGGAATCAAGTAAATTCCAGGAGACACGGTACAGCAGCGCTTCAGAGGAGGCTCCATGGCACTGATGTCACCAAGACAGGAGACAACATGTCTGCAACTACCAGCAAACATACCCACAACCAGGACAACTCATGGTGGTCATTTACATAAGTGATCCTCCAGCTCCAGATCATGTGCAGCCACCTCTCCATTCACAGCATCATTGGTATCCCTGTCTTTGGTAACCCAGGCCCCAGTTCCAACTCTTCTTTTTTTTTGGCCTCTCCAATATTGAGTCGTAGAAATGAAAAGCATAGAAACAGACCCTTTGGCCCAACTTGTCCATGCTGAACAGATAATCTTGTGTCATTTGCCACATAACACCCATATTCCTCTAAACTCTTCCTATTCATGTACCCATCCAAATGTTTTTTAAATGTTGTAGTTGTACCAGCCTCCATCACATCCTCTGGCAGCTCATTTCATACAGGCACCACCCTCTGTGTGAAAAAGTTGTCTATTAGATCCCTTTTAATTTTTTTCCCCTTTCACCATAAACCTCATCTAATTTTCAAATTCCCTACCCTGAGGAAAAACTCTTGGCTGTTCACTCTATCCACATCCCTCATGATTTTATAAACTTCTACAAGGTCACCCCTCAGCTTCCAAAACTTTTGGGAAAATAGCCCCAGTCCTTATAAATGTTTTCTGAACGCTTTCAAGTTTAACAACATCCCCTTGGGACAAGAAATGTGTTAAATTCCCTCAAAAGTGGAATCCAGGCTTTGGACCACATCCTTCCTACAGTGGGGAGATCAGCATTGAACATAATATTCCAAAAGTGTCCAAACCAATGTCCTGTACAGCTGCAACATGACATCCCAGAGGGATGGGGGTGAGAGTAGTTGTAGGGATGGGTGAGGGGATATCTTTGAAATGGGGGGGGGGGGGGGCAGGGGCAGGGATGCCTTTATATTTTGTCATTTTTCCAGAACCTGGCAATCTTTCAGTGTTATAACAGGGAGTGGGCGAGTAATGAGCTTTGAATTGTTATGGCAGCCACTATTAAATTCCTCCCATTTTACAATGTTCTTAACCGGGCTCACACTCCACTGTTCACTTGAAGAAACCCCCAAAGAGTAGTAAGGGACTCCTGTTCCAGTCATGAGTAAACGACGACGACGACAACAACATCACCAACTGTTACCACCACTCCATCAGTCAGCATAAAAAAACCTTATATTTAGTTTGTGCGGCGGGCCAACGTAGTTCTGCCACTGGATTTCGGGAGAAATTGTTCCACGCGCGGTATCGTACGACGTCCAGTTGCAGAAACCAAAGGAGACGGTTAACCGTTGAGCAGCCGCACGTGACTCACCGTCTAGACACCCCGCCCCCACACATCCCCGTCCCCTAAAGCTGCAGCCCGTCTAGAGCAGTGTGCGCTTGCGTGCTGCCCAATGGCAGGGCGCTCTGGAATGTCGTGCAGGCGGCCGCGAGCTTCCGGGGGGGGTCAGCGCAAGCGGGTCCGCCTCAAGATACAGAAACAAACACGTACACGCAGGTAGCCAGCCCCAAAGGAAAAACAACACGAAAACTTGCAAATGATCCATACTGGAACGACTTGTCTTGGCGTGCCTAAGAACTCTGTGCCCCTGAATGTTCAACCCCTAAATGCTTATTGTTTTGTCTTTATACGTTTCTTTCTGTCTCTGGGTCGCACACGCTGCAGACCGCAGCTTTTGCACTCAGGGCTGTAGCTGACTCTCCATCGGGCGGACTCGATGAGACAGAATGGTTGCAGCATAGGATGTGACCGTTCGGCCCGTTGATTGCATGTCTGTTCTCTGCAAGAGCATTGTATTCAGAACCATCTTGTTGTGGTTCTGTTCGCTGAGGTGGGAATTTGTGTTGCAGACGTTTCGTCCCCTGTCTAGGTGACATCCTCAGTGCTTGGGAGCCTCCTGTGAAGCGCTTCTCTGATGTTACCTCCGCATTTATAGTGATTTGTATCTGCCGCTTCCGGTTGTCAGTTCCAGCTGTCCGTTGCAGTGGTTGGTATATTGGGTCCAGGTCGATGTGCTTATTGACTGAATCTGTGGATGAATGCCATGCCTCTAGGAATTCCCTGGCTGTTCTCTGTTTCGCTTGTCCTATAATAATAGTGTTGTCCCAGTCGAACTCATGTTGCTTGTCATCTGAGTGTGTGGCTACTAAGGTCATGTCGTTTCGTGGCTAGTTGGAGTTCATGGATGCGGATCGTTAGCTGTCTTCCCGTTTGTCCTATGTAGTGTTTTGTGCAGTGCTTGCATGGGATTTTGTACACGACATTGGTTTTGCTCATGCTGGGTATCGGGTCCTTCGTCCTGGTGAGTTGTTGTCTGAGTGGCTGTTGGTTTATGTGCTGTTATGAGTCCTAGTGGTCGCAGTAGTCTGGCTGTCAGTTCAGAAATGCTTTTGATGTATGGTAGTATGGCTAGTCCTTCACTATAAATGCCAGAGGAAACATCACAGAAGCGCTTCACAGGAGGCTCCCAAGCACTGAGGATGTCACCTAGGCAGGGGACGAAACGTCTGCAACACAAATTCCCAGCTCGGCAAACAGAACCACAACAACGAGCACCCGCGCTACAAATCTTCTCCCAAACTATCTTTCTGTTCTGCCCCCATCCCCAACATCATGGCAGATGTTGAGATCCAAATTCAGTTTAAAAAAATCTGGAATTACAAGGTCGGCAAATTGCGACTGTGCATCCATTGTCATAAAACCCCATCTAGGTTCACTAATCTTGTTGTGTTGGGAAAACACAAAACAGATCTGACCGCTTGTACAGAGAGAAACAGTTAACATTTCAAGCCCGGTGGTCTTCATCAGAACTGAAAATAACTGGGAAAAGGTATTACTTATGATCACAAAGCAGGGGGAGTGAATATAGTATATAGAAAGGCTGCAGAGCGAGAGAAGAAAGGGATAGGCAAATGAAAAGATTGTTGTTGGTATGCCGAGACAGCAATAAAAAAACGCTGCTGCTAATGAGAAATATAAATGGTTGAAAATGGGTTGGCTGTACTGGAAGTAACCCAATACAAAACAGGACCCTGGCATGGGGGGTGGGAGGCAGAGTAATGAACATGAATAAGGTTGTGAAATCATGACATTCAATGTTCAGCCTTGAAGGCTGTAAGGTACTCAAGTGAAAGATAAAGTTTTTCTGCTGCGTGCTAACTTATGGAGTAGTGGCAACAGTTAATGTTGTAATCGAAAGTGTAGTTCCTCCAGCGAGTGAGGATCTTCGTGGACTAAGGACTTGGCAGGGAGCTGCTACAAGTCACCGCCTTCCATTATTTTGAACAACCTTTACAGGCCAGTTGGGATGAAGCACTTCATTTGTTAATTGGCAGTGGGTGCAATTGTGAAGTGGAACTCTCTGTTCAGAGCTTAATTTAGAAAAAGTTTAGAAGGTGGCAAAGTTCTGTTCTGCCAACATCCCATTTAATTAAATTCAATTCCTGCCTCTGGGCCCAGATAATTTGACCCTGTGGCTCTTTGAAATTTAACACCATCATCTCACAGTTCACAATACTTTAAAGTTTCATGTCATCTGCAAATATATGAAATGGATTCCTAAAACAGACGCCTGAGGAATGCACTCTAAGAGATTGAAAAAACAGCCATTCCTCTCAGTTTCCTGTCACTCAGCCAATTTTGTATCCATGTCACCAACATGTATTTAGGTTGAGATTTATAAAATCATGAGGGGCATAGATGAGGTGTTGAGGGGTAGTTTTCCTAGTGTGGGGTAGTTCAAAACCAGGAGGTATATTTTTAAGGTGAGTGGAGAAAGATTCAAAAAGGACATGAGGGATAACTTTTTTATGTAGAGATTGGATTGTGTGTGAATTGAACTACCAGGTGAAGTGATGGATGCCGGTACAATTATAACATTTAAAAGACATTTGGATAAGTTCATAAATAGGAAAGGTTTGGAGGGATATGGGTTATGCACAGGCAGGGGAGACTAGTTTAGATTCTCTACCGTGTGGAAACGGGCCCTTCAGCCCAACAAGTCCACACCGACCCTCTGAAGAGTAACCCACCCAAACCCATTTCCCTCTGACTCATGTACCCAACACTATGTGCAATTTAGCATGGCCAATTCACCTGGCCTGTGGGAGGAAACCAGAGCAAACCCACGCAGACAAGGGGAGAATATGCAAACTCCACACAGATAGTTGCCTGAGGCTGGAATTGAACCTGGGACCCTGGTGCTATGAGGTAGCAATTGCTAACCACTGAGCTACCCATTTAGTTTGGAATGGGGTTAGTGTGGACTGCTATGTCAAATTGCTATATAGAGTACAGGGATGTACAGGCTAGGTGGATTACCCATGGGAAATGCAGGGTTATAGAGATAAGGTGGGTCTGGGTGGGATGCCGTTCGGAGGGTTGATGTGGATTCGAAGGGCTGAATAACCTGATTCCTCACTGCAAGGATTCTATGATTCTGATCTGCAGACTGTCACATGCAAGGCAGGTAATGCTGAAAGGACTGGGGAGAGGAGTTGTTTTGTACGCTCTCTTCAACACCTCGACATCACCTCCTCACATTCCTCCAAAATCTACCAAAGTGTTCAGTGTTTTCCTGAGTGAACACACCATTTCAATTAGTCACAAGCCAGGGACTCCCACAAGCTGGCAGAGATGTTTTAAATCTTCAGGGATTCTTTAAAGATTGGATTTGGTGATTAGTACTGAGTGTGGTAGTTTGGAAGAGGATGTTTCTGTTTGACCACCTTTCTTGTTACAGAATTTGGAGGATCTTGCGAAGATGCCACTGGTGATGTATTGAAATCTCCAATGTTTTGAGATGCCTGTTGTACGTGATTCAAATATTTGAAACATAAGTAGGAATGTGGGTATCACTGCCATTTGGTAACCGATGACCATAGTGTTGGGTTTGAAACATGAGTACTCAAATGCTCTCATCATCAAATCGTGAAGTTTGAGGTGGCATATTGAAGGCAAAGATGAATTTCATCATCGATACCTGCTTTCAATATGAAGCAGCTTCTAAATTTGGAGAACTCTCTGCATTTTCCAGGATCTCACCATAGATATTAACTGATGGGTAGCTGGCTGTTTTTAGTGAAACGACCATTTTCTTATATACATTTTGGGTAAATGCACACATAAGTGTTTTCTGCACATGGAGCTCAATGATTGAAATTGCAGTAGTTTTGGTTTTATAATGAAGGTGGTGTAAGGTTGAGCAATTCTGAATGGAGTTAAAGTGTCATGGATGATTTTGAATATTTTATGAAGGTACTATTAAACACATTTGGTTATTAGTGATGGATTTCCTGTAGCACTTATTGACACCGTTGAATATCTATTCACTTCAGAGTTGCATTCAAAGATTTAGGGCAGCATGGTGGCTCAGTGGTTAGCACTGCTGCCCTGTGCCAGGGACCCGAGTTCGATTTCAACCTCAGGTGACTCTCTGTATGGTGTCTGCACATTCTCCCCGTGTCTGCATGGGTTTCCTCCGGGTGCTCCGGTTTCCTCCCACAATCCAAAGATGTGCAGCTTAGGTGAATTGGCCATGCTAAATTACCCATACTGTTCAGGGATATGTAGGTTATGTGCATTAGTCAGGGATAAATATCAGATAATAGGGTAGGGGAATGGGTCTGGGTGGATTATTCTTCGGAGGGTTGGTGTGGACTTGTTGTGTCGAAGGGCCTGTTTCACACTGTAGGGATTCTATGATTTCCATTGTTTTTTAAAAAAAAAATTGGAAAGCTGTTGACAATTGGTATAGTGGCACAATGGTTAGCATTGCTATCTTAGCACCCAGGACTCAGGTTTGATTCTGCTCTTGAATGACTATCTGCATGGAGTTTGTATCTACTTCCAATGTCTGTGTGGGTTTCTGCTAGGTACTCCTGTTTCCTCCCACTGTCCAATGATGTGTGGGCTATGTGGATTGACCAAGCTAAGTTACCCTGCAGTGTCCAGGGATGTGCATGCTGGATGCATTAGCTATGGTAAATGCAGGGTTACAAGGATAGGGTGGGAGTCTCTTTGGAGAGTTGGTGCAGACTCAATGGGCCAATGGTTTCTATCTGCACTGTAAGGAGTGTTTGGTTCTATGACCATTGTTAACATTCAAGTCATGATGTTTCAGCAGTAGTTTTTTTCACCCCTTTTTTAGTTGAAAAAAAAATGTGATTCAACAAATTTTCTCTGTGGGACATGAATAATTCCACTCCAGCTTCTTTCATCTCTTCAAACCCAATTTCTTTTATTAAGGTGATGATCTCCCACTGAAACTTGGGGGCAACATGATAAAATTATTTGAAGTTGTGGACATATTTGGATTCCATGTTTAGCTTAATAACATTCATGCACGACAATGCAACTTTGTCCCATGAATCAACAATAGTTTAGGTACGTTGAGAGTACTGTGGTACACCTATATTTTCTAATTATTGGTTTCCTCTAACCATCTGTTTCCTTGATAAGTTGTGAATTCTTTGACAATATTAAACTGTCAACTTCATTGTTGCCCTGATCCATGAGGTACATAAACAAATTTGTGTTATATGTTAGAAAGGGGAAGTGATGGCTTAGTGGCCTTATTGCTGGACTATCAATCCAGAGACCCTGTAGACTACAGTTCAAATCCCATAATGGTAGATTTTGGAATTTGAATTCAATAAAAATCTGGAATTAAGAGTTTAATGATAACCTGAAACCGTTGTCACTTGTTGGAAAAAAAATCTATCTCATTAATTAATGTCTTTTAGGAAAGGGAACCTTACCTAGTCTTTTAAGGTTTCATTTCCAGACCCACAGCAACATGATTGACTCTTAACTGTCCTCTGAGATTGGCAATAAATGCTGGCCTAATCAGTGGAAGATTTGAGCTATAGGGAGAGGCTGAACAGGCTAGGGCTGTTTTTCCTGGAGCGTCGGAGGTTGAGGGGTGATCTTATAGAGGTTTACAAAATCATGAGGGGAATGGATAGGATAAACAGACAAAGTCTTTTCCTTGGGGTAGGGGAGTCCAGAACTAGAGGGCATAGGTTTAGGCTGAGAGGGGAAAGATATAAAAGAGACCTAAGGGGCAACTTTTTCACGCAGAGGGTGGTATGTGTATGGAATGAGCTGCCAGAGGAAGTGGTGGAGGCTGGTACAATTGCAACATTTAAAAGGCATTTGGATGTGTATATGAATAGGAAGGGTTTGGAGGGACATGGGCTGGGTGCTGGCTCGTGGGACTAGATTGGGTTGGGATATCTGGTCGGCATGGACAGATTGGACCGAAGGGTCTGTTTCATGCTGTACATCTCTATGATTCTATGATACCCTCATCCTGTGAGTTAATTTTAAAAAAACTCTTTGATCCTAATGAATAATTAAAGTCATTAATAACCACTGCTGAACACAGTAATAGGTACAGTACCAGGGCTTCTGACTTTGCAGTCAATGATGAAGGGACAATTCCTGCCACTGCCTGCGGGAAAAACTTTGAATCACTTGCCCCTCTTCTTATTACAATTTCATTCAGAATCAAGCCAGCTGAGCAGCCAATCAGAAGGGGATATCATAGAGTTTTACAACATGGAAAATCAGTCCCTTCAGCCCATCATGCCTGCACCAGTCATCAAGCACTAATCTATTCTCGTCCCATTTTCCAGCACTTGACAGAGAACCTTGCATGCCATGGAATTTCAAGTGATCATCTAAATATTTCTCAAATATTGTGATGGTTCCCACCTCTACCACACTTTCAGGAGGTGAATTTCAGATTCTCATCACTCTGTGGATGAACAAAGTTTTTCTTAAATCCCTGAAACCATGTACCCCTTATTTTAAAACGGTTCCCCCTGGTTATTGACATTTGTACTAAGTGGAAAATATTATTCCTATTCCTATCTACTAATGCACCTCATAGTTTTTAAAAAGTTCAATCAGGTCTTCCCTCAGCCTTCTCTGCCGAAAGAAAAACAACCCCACCCACCATACTTAGTCTCTCTTCATTGCTGAATGGCTTTAGCCCAGGTAATATCCTGTGAATCTCCTTTGTACCCTCAACAGAGAAATCACATCGTTCCTATAGTGTCATAACCAGACTTGCACACCATACTCGAGCTGTGGCCTGATGTTATATACAGCTCCATCATAATACCTCTGGTCTTATATTCATTGCCTGTATGCTGGGAAATTGAGGAGATAGAAAGATGTTCAATTAGTCATGGGTTGAAGGGTTATAGAGAGCAGGAAACAAAGTGGAACTGAGCCCAGGATGAGATCAGTCACTGATTATAGAACATATAACAGTACAGCACAGGATTAAGCTCTTCTGTCCACCCTGTCTGTACCAACTATGATGCCATTCTAAACCAATCCCACCTGCCTTCATTTGGTCCATATTGTTGTATTCCCTGCCTGTACATATGTCTAAATGCCTATTGTATCTGCTTTTACCATCTCCCGTGGCAGCGCATTCCAGTCACCTTTCATCTGTGTGTAAATAAACTTAACTCACACTTCTCCTTTAAATATTTCTCCTCTCACCTTCAACCTATGCCCCCATGTATTTGACATTTCCACCCTGGGATAAAAAAGATTCTGACTATACACTCTATCCATGCCTTTCATAATTTTATATAATTCTATCAGGTCACCCCTTAGCCTCTGACAATCTATGAAAATTTGTCCAATCTCTCCTAATAGCTAACATACTCCAATCAAGTTTAATCCTGGTAAATCTCTTTTGCACCATCTCCAAGGCCTAAACATCCTTCCTATAATGTGGTGAGCAGAATTGCACTCAGTATCCAAAATGTGGTCTTATATAGTTGCAACATGACACCTAACGTTTATACTCAGGGTCCCAACTGTTGGAAGGCAAGGATCGTTATCTCTTCTTTACCACTTTGTCCACTTGTATTGCCACTTTTTGGGAGCTATGCATCCCAAGATCTCTAGGTACATCAATGCTCCTAAGGATCCTCCCATTTACTGGATACTTTCCACTTGCATTTGTCCTTCTAAAATGCATCACCTCACTCATGATCACATTAAATGGTGGATCAGGTTCAGGGGCTGAATTGTCTATTTCTGCTCAGAGTTCTTATGTTCCTGGTCAATAAAGCCAAAAATCCCATATGCTATATTAATCACATTATCCATCTGTCCTGCTGCCTTCAAGGATCTGTGGATGTACATAGTCATGTCCCTCTGATCCTTTGTACTTCCTACCATTCACCATGTACTCCTTGTTAGTCCCCCCAAAATGCAACACATCACAGCTTTCCTGACTAAATTCTGTTTGCTACTATTCAGCCTATCTGACCAGCCTATCTATGTTGTTCTGCAGTCCAAGGCTTTCCTCCTCACTATTTACTATACCACCAATTTTCATGTCCTTTGTAAACTTGGTAATCATACCGTGTTAATTCATGTCTAAATTATTAATGTACACAACAAACAGCATCCTGTGTTATGCCATTGGTCACAGGCTTCCAGTCAACAAAAATATCTTTCACCTCTGCTCCTGTCAATAAGCCAATTTGACCAATTTTTCAAATTGCCCTGGATACCTTGGGCTTTTAGCTTCTTAACCAGTCTGGCATGTGAAACTTTGTCAAAACATTTATTGAAATCTGTGTAGGTTATATCAACTGGACTAGCCTCATCTACATACCTAGTCACACCCTCAGAAAGTTCATCAGATTTGTTTGATATAATTTACTCTTTTTAAAATCATGGTGACCCTCCATTAATCCTTGACTATCCAAGTGGAGATTAATTCTATCCCTTAGAATTTTCAATAAGTTCCCTGTTACAAATACTAGGCCTACTGATCTGTGGTTTCCGGGTTTAGCCCTACCCTTCTTGATTAACAGTTCCACATTAGTTATCCTTCAGTTCTCTGGCACCTCTCGTGTGGCCAGAGAGGATTTGAAAATTAATGTCAGAGTGCCCGCAGTATCCTCCTTTGCCTTCCACAGCAGTCTAGGATACATCTTGTCTGGGCTTGAGGATTTATCCATTTTCTAGCCTGCTAAAACTACTAGTACCCTCTCAAAGCTAATTTGTTCAAGTATATCTGGTTGGACTTTCTATATGCTGGCTTACAAAGCTCTCCCAGATACATAAGAATTCTGCTCTCTCCAAGTCTTTCACCCACTGTCTATCCCAGTTAATATTGGGGAAGTTGAAATGCCCTACTAATATTGTCCTATTATTTTTACATTTTGCTGAAATTTGCCCACCTAAGCCTATGTGACTTCTATCACTCCCTTCACTTTTAATCACTTTGGAGAAGGAAGGATCAGGGTTTTAACATGCGTATACGATTAAGATAGGAGATGAATTATCATAATTTGCACTATTTTAACAATCTGTGGATTATTCATGACATGAAGTGAAAGGCACTCAAATCATAGATTCCCTACAATACAGAAGGCGGCCATTCAGCCCATTGAGTCTGCAATGACCTTTCGAAGAGCACACCCTCTCCAGTCTCACCCACCTCTACCTTAACTCCACATGAGGTTTTTAAAGATGGCTGACCAGTTAACCTGCACATCTCTGGACATTAGTGGACAATTTTTAGCATGATCATTCCACCTAAGCTGCACATCTTTGGACTGTGGGAGGAAAATGGAGCACCAGGAGGAAACCCACCCAGATGTGGAGAGATTGTGCAAACTCCACACCGTCATCCAAGGTTGGAATCGAACCTAGGATCCTGGTGCTGTGAGGCAACAGTGCTGCCAAAATATTAAACATTTGTTTATCAGAGCTGTTCAATAGCCGACTCATGGATCAGTTGTTAGCGCTATCATCCCTGAGTCTGCAGGCTTCAGATTCAGCTTTCACGTCAGAATTGGTGCCCAAAAATTAATGTGGATATTCCAGTGCAGCACTGAGGGCTGCAGAATATTAGGTTACAACTTTCTGATGAAACTTTAATCTAAAGTCCAATGTCACTTTGGCAGAAAACAGTAGTGGAATTATCATTGGTGTCTGAGCCAATATGATCCCACAGTCAACACTACAAAGACTTTTCAAGACTAATTAGATACAAAATAGATAATCTGGTCACTCTTGCAGTGTTTGTGTGGAAGCTGGCTATGTTAATTGACTGCTATGCTTCTGACCTTAAAGCAGTAACTACACTACGAAAGAATACCTCATAGACTGAAAAGCTCTTCGAGATGTCCCATGTTTTTGAAAGATGTCATGTAAATGCAAATCTTTCCTTTGGTGTACAGTTAGAATCTTAGTAACAATTCATTCAACAAGGTTGACATTTTCAAAGATTTTCATGATGAGAACAGTAATTCACCGATTCTACATTGTTTCTATCTGTGGAGACTGCACTATAGCATCGTGCAGAGGGACCAAGGCCATTTAGCCTATTGAGTTCACTCTGCCATTTAATCATGGCTGATGGATGTTTCAATTCCACTTACCCGCACTCTCTCCGAGAGGTAGGCTATCACTGTCTACAGAATCTCCATTTCATTATGGGTCTGTAGAGCCAAATGTTGCAGCTTTACAATGTCACTGACTCTACAGCAGTCACACAACCACAAATTCCAGGCTAATTTGACATTCTATACTGGAGTTTCCCAAATATTTTCCCACAGTGTATTCATTTTGAGGTTTATAAATTCTGAGACTGGGAAGTGGGGAGACAGCTGTCAGTGGTCAGGGTTTGTGGGATGGGATAGGTGGTGGTGGTTGGACGACTGTGAGACCAGGACATCTTTGGCTAGACAAGCATTTAATGTCCACCCCTTACTCTCCAGAGTTAAATACATTATAGAATCATTACATAGAGAAGAGGCATTTTGGATCATTAAATCTAAAACTCCAAAGATACACAACCACCTACACTAGTCCCACTTTCCCACTCTCAGCCTATAGTCTTGAATGTTATGACATTTATAGTGCTCAACCAAGTACGTTTTAAACATTGGGAACTTTCCAACCTCAACTACCCTCCCAGGCAGTGCATTCCAGAACTCCACCGCCATCTCGGTGTAAAGGATTTTCCTCAAATCCCTTCCAAACTTCCTGCCTTTCACTTGACAATTTTGCCCCCTTGTAATTGACCTTCCAGCTAAGAGAAGCAGCTGCTTTCTACTCACCCTGCCCGTCCCCTCTATACACCTTATGCCCTCTTTTACACCTCTATCAGATTCCCTTCTCAACCTTCCCTGCTCTCTTTATGGCTAAAATGCTCCATCTTAGGTATCATCATGGTGAATCTCCTCTGAACACCCTCTACTGCAATCATATTCTTCAGATTGTGTAGTGACCAGAACTGCACACAGTACTCCAGCTGTGCCCTCATCAAAGTTTTGTACATTTCTGAACAGCTCCAATATACGCTCCCTGCTGTTATCATCTGTGCCATGACTGTTAACAATCTTCCTGTATGGCTTCTTAGCCATCCTGTTAACCTGTACTGCCACCTACAGGAATGTATGGAAAGGCACTCCAAGATTCTTCTGTTCCTCTGAGCTTTCTAGTGTCGAGCCATTCAATGAGTACTCCCTATTCTTGTTCCTTCTTCAAAAGCTGCATCACCTCACATTTATCAGGGTTAAATTTCATCTGCCATTGAACTGCACATCTGACAAAACTGTTTATATCCTCCTGTAAGCTAACTCCTCACTATCAAGCACCTGGCCAATCTTTGTATCATCTCCAAACTTACTTACTATCATCATTTATGAAGACCACAAACAGTAAGGGACTCAGCACTGATCCCTGTGGCACTTTATTGCACACTGAATTCTAGTCACATAAATAGTTTTCTGCCAGTACCCTCTATCTTCTGCCAGGAAGCTTACTTTACATCCAACTTGCCAAGTTACCCTGGATCCCATGAGCTTTTACACCTTATTTATCACTTTCCCATGTGGGTCCTTTTCAAAGATCTTGCTTAAATCCATCACCTGCCCTACCCTAATTGAAATACTCGGTCACCTCCTTGAAATACTCCATCAGATTTGTTAGGCATTACCTCCCTCTCACAAAGCCATCCTAACCAAACCTTACCTCTCTAAATGGAGATTAATTTTTTCCTTTACTATTTTAACCAATAGCTTTCCTAGCACTGATGTTAAACTCACTGGTATGTAGTTCCCTGGTCTATCTCTACCACCCTTTTTGTTGTGAACCTGACTAAGCAAGAAGGGCAGCTTTTGTTTTTGAAAGAACATTAGTGAACCATAGAGTCATCGAGTCACAGAGATGTACAGCACGGAAACAGACCCTTCGGTCCAACTCGTCCATGCCGACCAGATATCCCAACCCAATCTGGTCCCACTTGTCAGTACCCAACCAATATCCCTCTAAACCCTTCCTATTCATATACCCATCAAGATGCCTTTTAAATATTGCAATTGTACCAGCCTCCACCACTTCCTCTGGCAGCTCATTCCATACACATACCACTGTCTGCATGAAAAAGTTGCCTCTTAGGTCTCTTTTATATCTTTTCCTTCTCACCCTAAACCTATGCCTTCTAGTTCTGAACTCACCCACCCCAGGGAAGAGACTTTGTCTATTTATCCCATCCACGTCCTACATGATTTTATAAACCTCTACAAGTCACCCCTCAGCCTCTGATGCTCCAGGGAAAACAGCCCCAGTGTATTAAATCTCTCTCTACAGCTCAAATCCTCCAATCATGGCAACATCCTTGTAAATCTTTTCTGAACCCTTTCAAGTTTCACAACATCCTTCCAATAGGAAAGAGACCAGAATTGCATGCAATATTCCAACAGTGGCCTAACCAATGTCCTGTACAGCTGCAACATGTCCTCCCAACTCCTGTACTCAATACCCTGACCAGTAAAGGAAGGCATAACAAATGCCTTCTTCACTATCCTATCTACCTGCGACTCCACTTTCAAGGAGCTATGAACCTTCACTCCAAGGTCTCTTTGTTCAGCAGCACTCCCTAGGGCTTTGCTATTAAGGGTATAAGTCCTGCTCTGATTTGCTTTCCCAAAATGCAGCACCTCGCATTTATCTAAATTAAACTCCATCTGCCACTCCTCAGCCCATTGGCCCATCTGATCAAGATCGTGTTGTGAACGGAGGTAACCTTCTTCGCTGTCCACTTTACCTCTTATGCTCACTTCCATGTTATTTATATAAATGACAAAAGTAGTGGACCCAGCACCGATCCTTGTGGCACTCCACTGGGCACAGGACTCCAGTCTGAAAAACAATCCTCCATCACCACACTCGGTCTTCTACTTTTGAGCCAGTTCTGTATCCAAATGGCTAATTGTCCATGAATTCTGAGATCTAACCTTTCTAATCAGTCTCCCATGGTGAACCTTGTCGAACGCCATACTGAAATCCATATAGATCACATCTTCCACCCAGCCCTCATCAATTCACTTTGTTACTTCTTCAAAAAGCTCAATCAATTTCGTGAGACATGATTTCCCACGCACAAAGCCATGCTGACTATCCCTAATCAGTCCTTGCCTTTCCAAATACATGTACATCCTGTCCCTCAGGATTCCCTCCAATAACGTGCCCACCATTGATGTCAGGCTCATCGGTCTGTAGTTCCCTGGCTTGTCCTTACCACCTTTCGTAAACAGTGGCACCACGTTAGCCAATCTCCAGTCTTCCGGACCCTCACCTGTGACTTTCCAGGACATAAATATCTCAGCAAGAGGCCCAGCCAAATGACTTCTCTAGCTTCCCACAGAATTCTCAGGTACACCTGATCAGGTCCTGGGGATTTATCCACTCTTCTGCGTTTCAAGACATCCAGTAATTTCTCCTCTGTAACATGGACGTTTTTCAAGATGTCACCATCTATTTCTCTGCATTCTATATCTTCCATGTTCTTCTCCACAGTAAACTCATCATGCAAAATACTCATTTAGTATCTCCCCCATCTCCTGTGGCTCCACACAAAGGCCGCCTTGCTGATCTTTGCAGTGCCCTATTCTCTCCCTTGTGACCCTTTTGAACTTAATGTATTTGTGAAAGCCATTTGGATTCTCCTTAACTCTATTTGCCAAAGCTAACTCATGTCCCCTTTTTGTTCTCCTGATTTCCCTCTTAAGTATACTCCTACTGCCTTTATACTCTTCTAAGGATTCATTTGATCAATCCTGTCTATACTTGGCAAGTGCTTCCTTATTTTTCTTAACCCCAAACCCTCAATTTCTCTAGTCATCCAGCATTCCCTATACCTACCAGCCTTCCCTTTCACCCTAACAGGAATATACTGTCTCTGGATTCTTGTTACCTCATTTCTGAAGGCTTCCTATTTTCCAGCTGTCCCTTTACCTGCGAACATCTGCCTCCCAATCAGCTTTTGAAAGTTATTGCCTAATACCGTCAAAATTGGCCTTTCTCCAATTTAGAATTTCAACTTTTAGATCTGGTCTATCCTTTTCCATCACTACTTTAAAACTAATAGAATTATGGTCGCTGGCCCCAAAGTGCTCCCCCACTGACACCTCAGTCACCTGCCCTATCTTATTTCCCAAGAGTAGGTCAAGTTTTGCACATTCTCTAGTAGGTACATCCACATACTGAATCAGAAAATTGTCTTGTACACACTTAACAAATTCCTCTCCATCTAAACCCTTAACACTATGGCGGTCCCAGTCTATTTTTGGAAAGTTAAAATCCCCTACCATACCACCCTATTATTCTTACAGGGAACTGAGATCTCCTTTCAAATTTGTTTCTCAATTTTCCTTTGACTATTAGGGGGTGTATAATATCCCATTGAGATGATCGTCCCTTTCTTATTTCTCAGTTCTACCCAAATAACTTCCCTGCATGTATTTCAGGGAATATCCTCCCTTAGTACAAATGTAATGCTATCCCTTATCAAAAACGCCACTCTCCCTCCTGTCTTGCCTCCCTGTAGCATTTGTATCCTGGAACATTAAGCTGCTAGTACTGTCCATCCCTGAGCCACGTTTGTGTAATTGCTATGATATCCCAGTCCCATGTTCCTAACCATGCCCTGAGTTCATCTGCCTTCCCTATTAGGCCTCTTGCATTGAAATAAATGCAGATTAATTTATCAGTCCTACCTTATTCTCTGCTTTGTCCCTGCCTGTCCTGACTGGTTGACTCACTTCTTTTCTCAACTGTACCAGTCTCAGATTGATCTCTTTCCTCACTGTCTCTCTGAGGTCCACTCCCCCCCATCCCCTTCCCCCCAACCCAACTCAACCTTACTAGTTTACATCCTCCTGAGAAGCTCTAGCAAATCTCCCTGCCAGTATATTAGTCCCCTACCAATTCAGGTGCAATCCATCCTTCTTGTACAGGTCACTTCTACCCCAAAACAGCTTCCAATGATCCAAAAATGTGAATCCTTCTCCATACACTAGCTCTTCAGACATGCATTCATCTGCTCTATCCTCCTATTCCTGCCCTCACTTGCTCATAGCACTGGGAATAATCCAGATATTACTACTCTCGAGGACCTCCTTTTTAAATTGCTGCCTAACTCTCTCTATTCTCCCTTCAGAATCTCATCCTTTTCCCTTCCTATGTTGTTGGTTCCAATGTGTACAATGACCTCCTGCTGGTCCCTCTCCCCTTTGAGAATATTCTGCATCCTCTCTGAGATATCCTTGATCCTGGCACCAGGGAAGCAACACACCATTCTGATTTTTGGCTGCTGGCCACAGAAACGTCTGTCTGTGCCTCGGACTAGAGAGTCCCTGAACACAATTGATTTCTTGGAACTCGACATATCCCTCATTGCATTAGAGCCAGTCTTGATTCCAGAAACTTGGCTGTTCATGTTACATTACTCTGAGAATCCATCAATTCCTACATTTTCCAAAACAGCATACTTGTTTGAAATGGGGATAGCCACTGAAGATGCCTGCACTACCTGCCTACCTCTCTTATCTTTCCTGGAGTTAACCTATCTACCTGACTATATCTGCGGCATTTCTCCCTTCCTATAACTTCCATCCATCACAGCCCCTTGTTCTCATCCATTTGATCTGATAGGATTTGCATCCAATGGCAATTATTGCAGGTATAATCCTCAGTAACACGTAAGTTCTCCCTAAATTCCCACGTCCGACAAGAAGGGCATATCACTTTACTAAGGGCCAATTTGCTTCTTCCAATCTACAGACCCAGAAAATAGCACTGTCTTATTCCTCTACAAAACACTGCTTAGAATAACTTAATATTTATGGCTTATATTTTTAAGTTTAATCAGGAGACATATCTCAATAAAACATATAATCAAGAAAGAACCCACTCTACTCACTATTGTAAATTTACAGCAAGGCTATACTTAAAACTATTTACTTATCTATTTCTGTGCTACGACCTCTCCCAAACGAGTTTCTCCAAGATCAGTTGTGAATTTCACTTTTTGTTCATTTTCCTAGACGCATACCAATGTCCAGCGATATAGAATTCAACAGCAAAGGCAGTAACTGCGTAGGTTCACTGCTGTGTTAGTTAGCAGTGTGAGTTTCTTTCTCTCTCTCTCCTGCACTGACCTGACCATATGCTGCCTTTGTTTGTTCCTCTCCCTTTTAAAAGTGCTGTTGTTTTGACTTTTTTTTCCTCCAAACTTCCAAAACAATGCAACAGCATATAAAACAGTAATTGCTGCTCCTGGAATTCGTGGAAATGACCTCCCACACCTAAAATACCTCGAAAAATGAGCAGCCTGTTACAGCCAGAAAGTTTTCCCGTCCTCCATCTTGGATTACCCAGAATCTGGCAACCTCGGTTTTTACAACATTTGGCAGTGGTTACATTTTTGCTATTGGGCCAGTTTATTTTTATTTCTAGCTTTTTCTTCCTCTTGGTAAATTCAAATTTCGCCATCTGCCAGGAACAGCTGCTTTCTATTCACCCTGTGTTTTGCATTACTAATCCAATGACCTTGCCACTGTGCTACTACCTCCCCTTGAACTGCACTTCCTTAGTATGCAGCTGTGCTCTTAGACACTTTCTTGGGGCTTTGTCCAATAGGAGGTCACTTACCAGTGCTGAAACTTCTTGCATGCCCACCTCTGGCATCATATTTATTGCCCAGCTGCACATCACTTCAGATGTGACAAACCCGGAATTGGTCCTTACACTGAGCTGATTGGCCATTAGCATAATTGACCAGAGTAAAAGAAAGCTTACTCCTTGGGCTTTCACATATAGGGATCCAGAGGTGTTAGAGGATGGGTGATAGAGGAGAGCATGGTTTGTTTTACAGGACTGCTACAGGAAGACATGCCAGCAGACACAACCATCGGGGGTACAGATTTCAGCCTGCTCACTGCAGAGTCTTGGGTGAAATGGGATGGCCATCAGTGCAGGAAGAGCCAATATTCTTCTGCACTCCACAAGACTGACTTCCACCATTCCCTTTCCATTACCTCATGCTCACAAGACCACTGCTCACTCTAACTCTGCTACTGTACTTGCCCCTCATTAAAACTCATGGACTATAACACTTATGGCTTCATGTCCAGTAAATGGTTCTCACTCACGTCATTCTCACAAACTATCTACCCTCCCTGCCCGTTATGCTTCCTGCAGACTGACTGCAGGAAAATTCATTTTCTCTCCTGATCTTGCATCACCACTGATTATAATCTGTGATTGGTTCCACTTGACCTGCAGGACAGGCCCAATTACCAACTGCAAAGACGTGGATCCCAAACACTATAGGACCAAAAACCTGATTGACCATGGGAACCTCCTGAACTGGGATTGGACGAGTCACTTGACTGAATGATAGTACTCCGTGAAGGACTCTTGTATCTCACTAAGGAGTGTTCTGTTTTGAGTTTCGTAGCCATTTGCTTGAGCATTTCAAGCTTGCAGCATTGTTGCTATGTGGACTTATGGCACATGCTGCAGATGTGATGTTGACATGGCAGAGTGTCCTACAGCAGCAGTTGGTACCCCCTGCACTAAAAGCAATACTATCTACAGAACCTGGCAACCTATCATAAATAGGAAGGCCCATGTGGTTAAAATAGCAAACCACATTCTGTGTAGATGCATGAGATAGGTGCAAAGTCACCTGTCAGAAGCATACAAGTCATCGCTCCAAGTCGAAGTGTTGAAGGGCTTCCATTGTGTTCGCATTGGTTGGACAGCAGCCATCATCAGATGGTGGGACTGATGTTTTGCACAAAGGGTAGACGAAGGGTCAAGGAAGATGATGATCATGCAGTGTGATGAGATATTGTTTTGAGGAAGCAGTTCTGGGACAAGCATTCCGTTAACTACAGTCGCTAGTTACCCATTCTAACACATATATCAGGAATTTGGGCCATTTCGTTTCCCAGGGAAGGAGACACGAATTGGAAGAGGTGTATAAATCAGGTGAGATAGGAATAAGGTAGTCACCACTCAATAGAGTTGCCATTTAAGACTTGAGAGGAAAATTGCAAAACATTCTCTCAACATAAAGATTTTGATTTTTTTTTCATTCTTGGTACTTTCCCACCTTCCTCACTACTGCTGATGCCACTATGGAGATGGGAAATTTCCACTCAATGTCTATTTTTGGTTGAATATGTGGGCTAGCCAGAAGCATGAATTAGGGTTTTGTGGACATTAGGTGCAGGTGATATTTGCAATTTTCCTTTTATAAAAGGGAGCATTCAAGATGGAATAATTTCACTTCTAAGTTGAGTAACTGTACAATGTGGAGTATTGTTATTGTAATTAGAAATGACTGCCCCATCATAATATATATTTCTGAAGAAAAAGATTTTCTGAGGAAATCGGTTGTTAAGCTTGCAAAATTGATTGGATTTTTTTGCCTTCTGTTTACATTTATATTAATTGACCAAGAAAATCAACACAGCTATAAATTTACAAATTCAATTGTCTTTTGCTGGAGCTTTACAGAAAAGTATTTAAAAGCTTCTTTGCTCTAAGATGATGGACTGCATGATTAGTTTTGGAGTTTTGTGTACAGAGCTACATATACAAGCATTTTCTTTCAATGACTTTCTGCATATTCACCAGACATAATTATTTCCATCTCTCTGTAAGCTGTACTGACATGTTTCTGACCTATTAAAATCAAATGAGGAGAAAGTGAGGTCTGCAGATGCTGGAGATCAGAGTTGAAAATGTGTTGCTGGAAAAGCGCAGCATGTCAGGCAGCATCCAGGGAATGGGAGAATCGACGTTTCGGGCATAAGCCCTTCTTCAGGAATTCCTGAAGAAGGGCTTATGCCCGAAACGTCGATTCTCCTGTTCCCTGGATGCTGCCTGACCTGCTGCGCTTTTCCAGCAACACATTTTCAGCTATTAAAATCAAATATCACCTTTGAAGAACTAAAACCAAAAATCCTTTTAATACTACTTTGGAACTCAAGTTCTCAATCAATAATAAAACTTAAATTTAGAAGCAAGTCAAATTTATTAAATCAAAAGCTTTTGGGAGGGTCAGCGTGATTCTGACCGTAATCGCAGGACTTGACCACACCGTCTCTCCCTAAACAACATATACAGCAGTGTTTAAAGTCTGGATGACGTGCAACAAAAGCCCGTGAAAGATGGTTTCTTGTGTTCTGCACAATCGCGCAGAGATTACTAGTTGTGTTCTGTGCATGCAGAGATCACTGTTTCTGGGAACGGCATACCACGACATTGTGTTCTGAAAGTATTTCTTCTTTAGTTAGTTTCTGTTTTCACCATACAGTAAACTAAATTGCAACATCCCCTCACCTTTCCTCCAAGGCTTTAATAGTCAAATCTAATTTTTAAAAATCTTAACTATCAAAAATGTATTTTTCCTTTGTTGTAAAAAAGAGGATAGTTTTGTTCAAAAGGTTTATTTGACAATAAATTATTTGCATATTTTCTCCATTGAACAAATCCAACAAATAAGCAACAGGCACAGATGGAACGTTTCAAATGTGTTTTAATTTTAGTAATGTGGATACATTTTTTCAAATTCAAAGTTTGTGACAAAAACTTAAAAGTACAGTTTTAACATGTTTCCACTTATGTTTAAATGGCCAAAAATCTTCTTTACTTATACACCCTGATACTTATAGAAACTAGGGGGACAGTTTATTTTTCACTCACATACCATGAAAGAATAAATAGAACAAAGAATACATTTTAAAAACCCGCCTTATTCCCATTTTACAATAACTTTCTTTTATCCATCTAAACTGAAATAAAGGACAGCACTTTCCCTCGAAGTGGTGGGGAAAATGGCAGATGCAGGTGAAGAGAGAGATACCTGGCTTCTCAGCAATTGTGTGGGTGGAAAGGTCCTTCCCAACCTGCCTCCACATAGCAGCCATTGAGCTCATCAATGACCACATAAGATTCTTCGCTGACCACCGGCCCAATCACCTGTCTTCCCAACAAGTGGAAGAAGTGGCTACTTTCCTGACAAGATGGTCTGCCTTTCAGTGGTGGGATAGGGAAGACAATAAAATGGCCGAAGACAGCCACACACTTTCCCTGAACTCCGAATATTCTCTTCTTCCACTCCCAGGAAGTTATGCAATCCTCAAAATAAGAACCTTCTTACTCCTCCTGGTTTTCATAGTTAAGCAGCCTGCACCCTCTGACATTCCCCTGCAGTCTCTGATTGACAGTGTTGTGTGTGTGGGCAGCGAGAGCCTACCAATCAGCTGGTGCTTGATCTGGCAAGCTTTCTTGCTGGATAAGGGAGTTAATCGTGCTTAAAGACCCCTGTCTCCCCTGTAAAAGCAAAAGGAAATAATTTGTGGCCATTCATGTAGTTTTTGTTTTATTTATTCGTGTGAAGTGGGTGTCACTGGCTGGCCTCATCCCTAATATCCCTTGTGAATGCAGTACTGAGATAACTCCTCCAACAGCTACAGTTCGTGTGGATAGAGCCACAGTTCTGATTGGAAGGTATTGGACCTAGTGACAGTGAAAGAGTGGCAGTAAATTCCAAGTTAAGATGATGAAAGGCTTGGAGGGGAATATACATATAATGATGCTCCCATGCATCTGTTATCCAAGTGTGCATAGTTAGTAGAGATTGTGGGTTTAGAAGATGCAGTTGGAGGAGCCTTGGTGAATTTCTGCAGTGCATCTTGAAGAAGCTACACACCATTGTGACTATGCATTGGTAATGGAGGGAATGCATGTTTGAAATGGTGGATGAGATGCCTTTATCCATAATGATATCAAGATTCTTGAGTCCATATATCTACCCTGTACTGTGAAATTTTAAATATTTGTACCTGATCAGTCTATAAGTATGCTGTTTTAACAGAAAATGGGCATTTTTATATCCTTCTTCATATCTTTTGATTGACATATAGTAACTAACATTATCTGCTAGTTTTCCAACAAATAGATTTTAAAAAGTCAGAAATCTTAAGATATTCCCCTTAGGACTCTGGCTTAAATGTATATGTTCACTTGACCCGAAACATTAACTCTGATTTTTCTCACACATGCTGCCAGACCTGCTGAGCTTTTCCAGCAATTTCTGTTTTTGTTTCTGATCCACAATTCCTGCGGTTTTTATTTTATCGGTTAGTTTATTTTAATTGATGCTTGGCTGTGTAGCCAGTAGGATAATATTTCTTTTACATTTTCTTTGTCTGATCTGATTTTGTGTAAATGTCTATTGTTCCCATTTTTGAATCTTCCAGGCTAAAAATAATGCTGAGTTTAGCACATAGTATTGGATTTTGATGCTTGACTAAGAGCATGTTAAACTGAAGCTTAATCATTACAACTACTTGATTAATTACTAATTCTTCAATTACAACTTAATTAAGGTATGCTGTTTGGTCAGTCATCTGTTTCTGACTGGTTGCTTAATTAGGTAATAACCCCCAATGCATAAGTGATTATACAATGCAGAGTATGAAATTGCTTCTTCATATAAGTATTATTTCAAATTAACTTGACTTTGTTAGTTTTCAACAGTGGATACAAAAGAAACTCATCTGAAAATGATCACACTACTCTAAAGCCTACTGTGCTACTTACAAGTGGCAAGAAACACTTATGTCCTTCATCTCCAAGAAATACTACACCATTCTTTTGACGTTCTATGACATTACCATGGCTGAGCCTTCCACCAATCAATTTCCTGTTGTATTGTTTAAAAGCATTAATGTCAAAAATACTGCAACCGGGTACCTTATAAATTTGCTCAAACTTATAAAATATTGTACTGAAGATATATTAGACAGATCAAAGAATATCGCATAAGTTTATACATCTGGAGAATAAAAGGACCATTTTAGATATGATACAAAAAACAATCATAACATTAAAAATAAAATCATTCATGAGCTATGGGCTTTGATGGCCTAGCCAGAATTTATTGCACTTGAAAAGGTGCTGGTGAGCTGCCTTCTTGAACCGCGGTATTTCGATTGCTGCAGGTAGACCCACAATATCCTAAGGGAGGGAATTCCAGGATTTTCACTCAGTGACACCGAAGGAATGACAAGAAGCGTGACACCATCCAGGACAAAGCAGCCCACTTAACTGACGCCACCTTGACAATGTAGCGGCAGTGTAACTTACCACAGCTTCTCAGACAGCACCTTCCAAACTCACAATTTCTACCAACTCGAAAGAAAAACGCAAAGATTCATGGGAACACCACCATTTACAAGTTCTCCTCCAAGCCATTCACATCCTGACATGGAAAAGAATTCACTGTTCCTTTCGTGTTGCCAGATCAAAATCCTGGAATTGCCTTCCTCAGGGCATTGTGGGGTCTCCTGGCAGCACATGAACTACAGCAGTTCATGAAGGCAGCTCACCTTTTCCAGGTTTCACTATCAGTTTCATTGCTGCCTTGTCAAATACAAGACAACAGTAATTCAAGTTTGAATAGAGAATTTGTTAAGGCTTTGTATCTTAGAAGGAGACCCTTTGTCCAATTGCGTTCTCAGCAATCAACAATTCTAATTCCGCTTTTTAGCTCTTAGCCTAAATTATTACTGCCCTGTTGTTTTGCAGAGATCTGCCTGACGAAAGATCGTTTTGGAGTCGATAGCACACTCCGAGCATAGTTATAAAACTTTTTTTCTCAGTCTTTGGTTTAACTCATATAGCCACATTTGATGATCATTCCACATTTCCTTCCCCTCACAGTTTCACGAAAATAATTCCCTAATGTTTTTGGCATTTGATGTGAAGGCATGAGAGAGAGTGCCAAAAAGATTCACAAGAGTTGTTCCAGGGCTGAGGAACTTCAGTTGTAGATTAGATTCCATCCCCTACAATGTGGAAACAGGCCCTTCGGCCAAACAAGTCCACACTTACCCTCTGAAGAGTAACCCACCCAGACCCATTTCCCTCTACCTAACACATCTAACACTATGGGCAATTTAGCATGGCCAATTCACCTGACCTGCACATCTTTGGATTGTGGGAGGAAACCACAATAACCAGAGAAACCCCACACAGACACGGGGAGAATGTGCAAACTCCACACAGTCGCCCAATGCTGGAATCAAACCCAGGTCCCTGGCACTATAAGGTAGCAGTACTAACCACTGAGCCACCATGCCATCCAATTATGTGGATTGATTGGAGAACCTGAGGCTTTTCTCCTTGAAGAAAGGTAACAGGTGATTTCGCAAACGTGTTCAAGGTCACGAGAGGGATTTAGACAACGCAGGTCAGAAGAAACTGTTTCCAGTGCTAAAAGGACCAACAATTAGAAGGCACCGATTTAAGGTGACTGGCAAAAGAGACAACAGTAACACGAGGGAAAATGTTTCTACGCTACGGAGAGTTAGGCTGTTGTTCAATTGTGGCTTTCAAAGGAGAACAAGATCATTATCTGAAGAGAAAAGATTTGCAGGATTTCAGGGAAAATGTGAAGGAGTGACACGAGGTATGGGTAGAGCACAAAAGGAGAGCACTTCATAATTCTGTTCAGAATTTGTTGCTGATTTTTGTCTCAAAATTTCCCTTTTTATATTTTAACCTTGTATTAGACTGAGGAGTACTAAGTGCAGACAGTGAGTAGATGTAAGCCTATTGGACTCGATTAGTTGAACCAAGTGCGACCTTAAGTTTCTGGTGAAAGGCAGGAATTCGCTTACTCTGAGCAGGCCAGGTTAGAATACAGTGCGATTTGAACATTCCCCTTCGGAGGCAGAGCATTTGGTGTAATTTATAATCAGGGATATCCTGTAAAAGTATCAAAATGATGGAATCTCGGCTTTGCTGAATGACTTGCTGCATTGCCTGATGTACCTTGAATCTGAAATCAGAAAAGTGGTTGAATTAGGCAGAAGGCAACATAGGACATAGGGCATAAATATTTTTCCTGTTAACTCTTGTCCCCAAATCATGAAAATGACATTTAATGCAGCCAATGTTAGTGGGTGGGAGGCAGTACAAATGGATCACAAGATACCAGCAAGAACGTGTTGGGTTAAATAGCCTTGTGCCATTATACAGACTTTATTCAGCATGGAAACAGGCTCTTCAGTCCATCGGAGAATCACAAAGTTCAGAGGACACCCTTTGGTCCATCGAGTTTAAACTTAAAAAGTGACTTTAAATCTGCACTAATTTCATTTTCCACTATTAAAACTTCAACTTAATCCTACTTGCTAACCTTTCTAATTACTTAATCCTAAAGATACACACTTTACCCTAATTTTAGTCTCTTATTCTGACTTTTATTTATCTCTGGTGCTTACAGTCATAGAGTCCTAGAGCACGGAAACAGGCAGTTTCGTCCAAACTGGTCCATGCCAACTAGAATATCCATCCACGCTAACCCTACATTTCCCTGCATTTGGCCCATATCCTTTCCTATTCATGTGTTTGTCCAAATGCCTTTTAAATGTTGTTAATGTACCTGCTTTAACCACTTCAACTGGCAGCTTATTCCAAATGCGTACCACCTTTTGTGTAAAAACGTTGCCCCTCAGGTTCCCTTTTATTCATTCCTCCCTAATCTTAAACTGATGCTCTCTAGTCCTTGATTGCCCAACCCTGGGAAAAAGACTGAGGTGCTTTCACCTTAACCATGACTCTCATGATCTTATACACTTCTATCAGGTTCCCCCTCAGTCTGCTACACTCTAAAGAAAAATGTCCTCGCTTGTTCAACCTCTCTCCATAACTCGGACTGTTGAGTCCAGGCAACATCCTTATAAATTTCTTCTGCACTCTTTCCAGTTTAATGATATCCTTCCTATAACAAGGTGACCAAAACGGAACACAATACTCCAAGTGTGGCCTCACCAATGTCCTGTACAACTGCAACATAACTTCCCGATTTCTATACTCAATATCTAAACTGATGAAGGCCAGAATGCCAAAAGCCTTCTTCTTGCCCTGTCTACCTGTGACTCCACTTTCAGAGAACTGTGAACCTGAACTCCAAGATCCCCCTGTTCCATTACACTCCTTAAGCCTCTACATTCACGATGAAACTGCTACCTTGATTTGACTTTCCAAAATGTAAGACCTCACACCTATCTATATTAAACGCCATTTGCCATTTCTCAGCCCGCTTCCCCAGCTGATCAAGGTCCTGCTGCAATTTCTGACAACCTTCCACACTGTCCATGATGCCATCTATTTTAGTGACATCAGCAAACTTACTCATCATGCCTTGTACATTCCCATCCAAATTATTAATCCAACAAACTGTAATGGGCCCAGCACTGGCCAATGAGGCACTCCACTAGTCTCAGACCTCTAGTCCGACAAGTATCCTTCCATTATTACCCTCTGCTTCCTACTATCAGGCAAATTTTGTATCCAATTTGCCAGCTCACCCTGGATTCCAAGCGATCTTACTTTCCAAAGCAGTCTACCATGTAGAGCTTTATCAAAGGCCTTACTGAAGTCCATACATCTATGACTACATCTACCATCCTGCCCTTCTCAAACTTTCTGGTCACTTCATCAAAGAATTCTAACAAATTTGACAGATATGATCTCTTACTCAAAAAGCTAAGCTGATGACTCCTAATCAAACCCTGTCTTTCCAAATGCATGTATATCTTGTCCCTCAAAATTTTCTCAAGTAATTTAGCCACCACAAATGTTAAGCTTACTAGTCTATAGTTCCCAGGCTTTTCTTTGCAGCCCTTCTTGAATAATGGCACAACATTCGGTACCCTCCAGTCTTCGAGACCTCACCTGTGTCTAACGATGATCCTAAGGCCCCCACAATTTCTTTTCTGGCCTCTTGCAGTGTTCTTAGATATATCTGGTCAGGACCAGGAGATTTATCCACCTTCATACGTTCTAATACATCTAACCCCTGCTCAACTGTGAAATGGACTGTCCCTAAGATATCACCACTAATTTCTGCAAGTTCCCAAGCCTTCATGTCTTTCTCCATGGTAAACATAGAGAAGAAAAATTCATTGAGTACCTCACCCATCTCCTACAGTTCTCCACATATATGTCCACTTTGGTCCTTGAGGGGCCCTATTCTCTTTTGTTTCAGTGAATCCCTTAATACCTCCCAACACTTGGGCCTTTATCTGCTCCTGCCTCGCTGATCTGTGAACGTAGTTTGTTAAATAAGACCACAGTAAAAAAGAAAAACCTCATTCCCTACTTCACCTAACTCATGGAGACCTCTTATTGTATACTCTACCTCAGCTGTTTCAGGAACTGGTTCAAACCAGATTAATTGATAACTCCAGATGACCTTCCAAGCTACAGCAGCATCACTCAGTAGAATTGCTTTTGCTCTCTACAGTTCCAAAAGAGACTTAACTGTCTCCCTTTTAGAATTAAAGCTTACTAATCAGTTGATGTTATCAAAGAACTAGGAGTTAGATTCTAAGGCAAGAGATTAATTCTGAAATTCTCAAACTTATCAAACTGCTACACTCTGCAGGTTACACTCTTATTAATCATCATGTCCATGTTGATCATTAAACATCTGCATATTCTAATCACATTTTACAAAACCTGGCCCACAACCTTGTATGATTTGGTGTTTCAAGTGATCATCCAAATTGTTCTTATATGTCTTAGAGGTCCTGGCTGTATTACCATTTTACATAGGGGCGGCACGGTGGCACATGGTTAGCACTGCTGCCTCACAGCGCCAGAGACCCGGGTTCAATTCCCGCCTCAGGCGACTGACTGTGTGGAGTTTGCACATTCTCCCCGTGTCTACGTGGGTTTCCTCCGGGTGCTCCGGTTTCAGGTGAATTGGCCATGCTAAATTGCCCATAGTGTTAGGTAAGGGGTAAATGTAGGGGTATGGGTGGGTTATGCTTCGGCGGGTCGGTGTGGACTTGTTGGGCCGAAAAGGCCTGTTTCCCCACTGTAATGTAATCTAATAGTGAGTTCCACCTCTCGGTGAAAAATTGTTTCTTCAAATCCTCTCTAAACCTCTTGCTCTTTATCTTATAAACTTTATGCCCTGGTTATTAACCTCTCTACCAAGTGCAAACATTTTTCCCTGCCTACCCTGTCTATGCCCCTCAGAACTTACACACTTCAATCAGATACCCCCCCCATCAGTATTCTGTACATGACCTAGCCTATCAGTCTCCCTTAATTGCTGAATTGCTCTGGCCCAAGCAACATCCTGATGAATCTCTTCTGCTCCCATTCTAACGCACATTCTGTCTGTAGTGTGGTAACCAAAATTGCACACAGTCCTCCAGCTCTACACCAACTCATGTTACATACAGCTCCATCAAAACCTCCTTGTTCTTCTATTCAATGCTTTGACTAATAACAGCAAGTATCCATATGCATTCTTAAACACCCTATCTCCCTTATCTGAGTTGCTGTTTTCAAGGATCTATGGACATGTACACCAAGGTCCCTTTAAACTTCTGTACTTCCTAGGGTCCGACCGTTCAACATGCATTCTTCTGTCTTGTTAATCGTCCTAAAATCAAACACCTCACACTTTTCAGTATTAAATTCCTTTTGCCACTGTTTAGCCCAGCAGATCAGCCAGTCCATATCATCCGATATTCTAATGCTTTCCACTTTGCTATTTACCATATCATCAAGTTTTGTGTCATCCACAAACTCACTGATCATGCTTCCTACATTCTTGTCTAGATTTCCTATAATATTGTACACAACAAACAGCAAAAGAGCCAGCACTGAACCCTGTGGTGTTCCACTCGATACAGGCTTCCAGCGACAAGAGCACCCTTCAACCATCACCCTTGGCACCCTGCCGCTGAGCCAATTTTAGATCCAATTTGCCAATTGCCCTGGATCCAATGGGCTTCTAGCCTCTTAACCAGCCTGTCATGCAAGGTGTTGTCAAAAGTCTTACTGGTGTCCGTGTAGATTTCAACAACTGCGCTACCTTCACACTAGTCAGCCCCTCCGAAAATTCCATCAAATCTATTGGAGATGATCTCCCCTTTACAAAGCCAACTGACAACAGTTGATTAATCCTTGCCTCTCCAAATGTCCCTCAGAATTTTTTCCAATAGAGTCTCTACCACCGATGCTGAACTCACTGTCCAGCAGTTTCCTGGCTTATTCTTTTCACTATTCTTGAATAATGGTATCATATTAATTGTCTTCCAGAGAGAAGTTTAAAATGAATGTCAGAGGCTCTGCAAACTCCCCCCTTGCCTCCCATAGCAGTCTTGGATACATCTCCTCCTGGCCTGGAGATTTATATATTATTAAGTCTGCTAAAACTTCCTGTCTGTCAATGCTCATTCATTCAAGCATATCAAAGTCATCCTCCTTGATTTCAATGCCTACATGGTCCTTTTCTGCAGTGAACATAGTTTTGGCTTCATTTTTAGTTTTGAAAGTAGTTTGTGAGTATGTAATTAAAGTGAGCGTACCTTCTGCACCAGGGATCCTTTAAAAGCTCTTGAGTCATAACAAAGATGATTTTTCTGCTCTGGCTTATACTGTTCACAATGGATTCCAGCTCAGAAATTCCAACTTCAGAGTCCCTTTCTTCCAAGCAAAACTGGAACATAGTTTTTTGATCCTGTTGCTCCAAAGGCAACAAATATTTGTTGACCCAGTTAATGTCATTTTTGGCATGAATGATATAAGCATCATACTGAAACTGAGCTTCCTGATGGTCTATTTCCTTAAACCCAAATATTCGGTTGACAGAAATGTTCCAATAGAATTCTAGCCACCATCCGCAAAAGTGAATCAGAAACACAGCAACAATGAAAAGAAGTATACTGCTGCTACTAATGATAAATGCATCTTTAAAAGGAGCAACATCTTTGCAGGGAGATATGTCAAAAGCTACAACAGAATGGTTGTGGTAACTTGGTGGAGTGTTGCAGATGTATTGAGTGTTCAAGCCAGGGATGCTGCTATTGGTCTTATTCAGCCAGGTAACAAACCAGAAAATACTTTCACAAGTACAATCAAAAGGATTAAATCCCATATAGAGAGCTGTTAGGTTACTAAATAACTGGCTAAAAACATCTTTTTCAACAGATGTAATCAGATTTTTCTGTATATGAAGCGATTTGAGAGATTTCAAGTCATTAAATACAACATCTGGAAGAAAGTTTAAATTGTTCATGCTTAAATCCAAATTACTTAGTTTATACAATCCTTGAAAAGCTTTCTCTGGGAGCTCATCTAGCCCATTGGATTGCAAATCCAGAATCTGAAGCTCTTTCAAACCACTTAGGTAAAGAACTGGACCTCCAGGATTGACACTCTTCCAGAGCCGTGCCAAGTTATTGTGTTGTAACTTTAAAACTTGAAGCTGCCGAAGCTCACGGAAAACATCCTTATCCAAATTGGCTAAATTATTGTTGCTGAGGTCAAGGACAGTGAGATTCTTAATGCAATCAAATGGTGAAGGTTGAATGTTCAACGAGGCAATTGCTGATTTGCTGAGCATCAAGATTTTCAGAGAAGGGACATGCATAAAGGAAGATGAAGACAAAATCAACTTCATGTTATATGACATGTATATCACCTCTATTTCACTTAGACCTCGAAACTCCTCTCCTGTTAGCATCTGAGAGATGGAGTTGAGACCTATATCCAGCTTTTTCAGCTTCTTGAACCAGGAAAAAGCTCCGGGCTGCAGTTTTGAAATTTTTGTTTTTGTAAGATTTAAATTGACAAGGGGAGACTCTGCAAGTGACATGAAAGTTTTGTTACTGATAGTTTTTAGATCAACGATAGATGACTTATACAGGCTAAGATATTTCAGACTTCTCAAGCCTGAGAAAGTATGTGCCCTTATACTTGCAATATTATTGTCTTCTAGATTGAGTACCACTAGATTTCCCAACTCCTGAAATGAGTAATCATCAATGAGAGATTCTACTTGGCTGAGGCCTTTCTTCAAGTTCAAATACCTCAAATTTTCCAGTCCAGCAAATGTTTTTGGGGTGACATGTTGAATGCTGTTGTTTTCAAGTTGAAGATATTCCAATCTGTGCAGCCACTGAAATGAATTAGTTTGCACTGTAGTCAACTTGTTGTTTGACAGATCTAGAGTTGTCAAGTTTGTTTTGTTTAATTCAGCAAAAGTAGAGTTTTGTATTTTCAGGTGGGTGTTCCTCAGAAAAAGCTCAGCAATGTCAGTCTGTGACAATGCTGCACAGAGTTGCTTGGCAAGAGTGGAATGGAGAACAACATTGTCCAAAAGTAGCCCGTGTAAACTTCCAATTTTGTGGAAACAGCCAAGTTCAAACTGGAAAAGAGCAAAAGAGAAACACATTGTTCATTTCTATTTGCATGTTTTTGAGCCACACAAATGCAAATATCAAGGGGCGCAGGGGGGAGATGCTGGCTTAGTAATGGCTAATAATTCAGAGGCTCAGTGAGCTGATGGATTTACTAGGATCATTACAGGGAAAAGGTGGTGGAGTGACAGTGTCTAATGGATTTTGGGGGAATCCTAAGCTATCCTGGATTTATGGGTTCAAATGCCACCATAGCAATTTTCAGTGTTTAAACTGAATTAATAATACTGGACTGTAAAGCTAGCCTCAAAACAGTTGAGGGTGGCACAGTGGCTCAGTGGTTAGCTCTGCTGCCTCACAGCACCAGGGTCCCAAGGTTCAATTCCAGCTTCGGGCAACTGTCTGTGTGGAGTTTGCACTTTGTCTGCGTGGGTTTCCTCCGGGTGCTCCAGTTTCCTCCCACATGCCAAAGAGGTGCAGGTCAGGTAAATTGGCCGTGCTAAATTGCCCATAGTGTTAGGTGCATTAGTCAGGGGGGGGGTTGCTCTTCGGAGGGTCGGTATGGACCTCTTGGGCCGAAGGGCCTGTTTCCACGCTGTAGGGAATCTAAACTAATCATGTGATTACTAAAAAAATTACAAATTTTAATAAAATGGGCTGCACGGTGGCACAGTGGTTAGCACTGCTGCCTCACAGTGCCAGAGACCCGGTTTCGATTCCTGCCTCAGGCAACTGTCTGTGTGGAGTTTGCACATTCTCCCCGTGTCTGCGTGGGTTTCCTCCGGGTGCTCCGGTTTCATCCCACAGTCCAAAAATGTGGTTAGGTGAATTGGCCAAGCTAAATTGCCCGTAGTGTTAGGTGAAGGGGTAAATGTAGGGGTATGGGTGGGTTGCTCTTTGGAGGGTCGGTGTGGACTTGTTGGGCCGAAGGGCCTGTTTCCACACTGTAAGTAAGCTAATCTAATCTTAATAAATGGAACATGAATTGTCCCTTACTAACAACACTGTGTGTGCCCGTACACCCCAAAGCAGTGCTTCAAGACGGTACAAAAACAGAAATTGCTGGAAAAGCTCAGCAGGTCTGGCGGCATATATGGTGAGGGATCAGAGTTAACGTTTCGGGTCCAGTGACCCTTGCTCAGACCTGCCGAGCTTCTCCAGCAACTTCTGTTTTTGTTTTTGATTTCCAGCACACGCAGTTCTTTCAGCTTCAAGAAGGTAGCTCTCTAATACCTACTCAAAGGCAATTAGGGACGGTTAATAATTGCTGGCCTAGCCTGTGAGACCCACATATCATGAATGAATTTTAAAAAATTCAATTCATATAAATAAATATTTAAGTCACTACTTGGATTTAAAACTTCATATTATGAAGAGAAACACAGATTAAGAATGAACAGAGGGGGAACACTATACATATTGAACTTTTAGAACAATTGGTGACAATGAGTTCACTATTATGATTTTTCCTGGAGCTAACTTTTCTGTTCTATCAGACTTAAGATGTCAGCTTCCAAAGGCAGCTTGTAAACACAGCATCTGGAGTGTGAACCAGCTAAAGCAATA
>NC_057711.1:27886314-27890723 GCF_004010195.1 Chiloscyllium plagiosum | reverse complement strand
AAGAATCTACTTATCCTCATCCTCCTCTATCTTCCTGCCACAGATGTGTCTGTGCATGAAGGTATTAACATGTACAGTTCTAATGGACACCAAATCCTGCTCTCACGTTGAGAATATCCTCCATTATATTGTGTGGTACTACCGTTGTGTGAAATCGGATAGATTTGGAGCAGATCTTGCTACTCAGAGCTGGTAACCATAAGGTGCTGCAGATCAGCAACAAAATTTCACTCAACCATAATCTGTCACATTCTTCATGAAGAGTGGAGGAGGGGATGTCAGGAGCAAATAAAGTGTGACACTACAAATAGAGGTGACACCACAACACAAGACAAGCTTGCTTGCTGGACAATGGAAGCAGAATGCAACAGACAGGGCTGTGAGATCCCATGACCAGAAATGCCGCAACCACACTGCAATATGGTGAACAATTGAAAAAAAGAGGTGGGAACTCCACAAATATATCCTTGTTCTCAAATATGAGGGATCCCAATGCAGGAGTGCAAAAGAATTATTTGCACCTGTCTCCAGCCAGGATTGCTTAACTTTCAATCTGTCCTCTCTCATTGTCAATCCTTTCACAATTAGGAACATTTTTTTCTATTTACTCTGCTCAGGCCCCACGTGATTTTAAATACATTGAACAAATTTCCTCTCTACCCTTTGTTTTATATTATTCATTCATGTTTTCCTGACTAAAATGATCACCCCTCACTTCTCAATATTGAATTCTTTCTACTATCTATGTGTCCACAGGCCAACTTGTCCGTGTCTGTCTTAGATTCTACACTAAACTCCCTTGCAATTTACCGTGCTTACAATGTTTACTTTTTAAATGGCTTATCAAATTTTTTAAGGAAATTGTATCTTCAATTCACTGTAGTTAGAGGATTTGTATAAGTGTTTATTCAGGCATACAAATTTTAATTTTATAGGAGATTCAATAATATGGGATAAATTAAGTCTGTGACAGTCAGCCTTCATACTTTGTTTATTTTGTTGGTTGTACTTCTATATAAAAGTATAGAAGAAACATGAGATAAGTGTAATTAAGATCCTGATTTGAACATGAATAGTTCAGTCGTTACGTCATGTGCAGAACAGAAATGGTTGTCTGCAAAGAATCCACACATCTGTTTGACCTCCTGCTGATCTTCATGAAAAGTGTGACCAATATTTCTATGCGGTTGCAAAACCAATAAGTTACCAATGAAATGTTCATTACGATGTTTTTTGTTCACATATAGGAGGGTAACTTGAAAAGATATCCGACACCATATCCTGATGAGCTCAAAAACATGGTTAAAACAGCACAGAGTGTGGTACATAGATTAAAGGATGATGGAACATCAGATGATTCTGGAACTGAAATGAAGCAGAATGATGACCGATCAGTCACAACAAAAAATTCTGGAGTAGAGGTGAGAGAGCACAAATTGTAGCACGAAATAGTCATTGTAATTAGATATTGATGTCATTCAGTTAATGACCTACCAATTCATTATTTTCATTCAAAAGATGCTTGTAATATCCTTTAAAGGTTTCAATTTGTTTTACTTCAAATAGATACAAATAAACTTGCACATATTCTTACGCAAAACGTGCATACCGCACAGGTCTGTATTTCACTTGAGCATGCTGCCGCTGTTTTGGATTTCTGACTTCAAAGGCACAAGCAACTTAAAATGGTTAATCAGAAATCTGAAAACATAAACAGATTCTCCTTGCTGTTGTCTGTCTCCAAAAGAAGTGATGCCAATTTATGTTTTTCAGAAGAAGTTTTAAAGTATTTCTTCATATATTGGTCGACTCTCATTTTCACCATGATACTGATGAGATGCAGAAAGTGTTATAATTGAAAATGTGTTTGTACTCGCACAGAAGATATCCTTTTAAAGGAATTAGCACATTTCCTTCCATTGGCTTTTTATTTGTTGAACTTGTCAATCATCCTAAAATGCATTCATATTGCTGGGTCCTAAATCCCTTTGTAGATATACAAGCATTTTGAACTGTATCTTATAAATTCAATTGAATCATATCATTGAGAACAGAAAATTTCCCTTTATTGGTCTTCAATTTAAATGATATTTGTAGACTTGAGGAATTTAGATATTATTAATATAACTCTTTTTCTAATTTGCTTCTGAGAAATTATTATCTGCCACCTGTACCAAAATGCAGGTGTTAATTTGTTAATACTACTCTTCATATTGAAATAAATTGTTTTTTGCAAAAGACAAATTTAAATAAAATTGATTTGGAGATGCCGGTGTTGGACTGGGGTGGACACAGTTTAAAAATCACTCAACACCAGATTATAGTCCAACAGGTTTAATTGGAAACACCAGCTTTGAGCACTGTTCCTCCATCAGGTGGCTTTTACTCCACAACCACCTGATGATGGAGCAGCGCTCAGAAAGCTAGTGCTTTCAAATAAACCTGTTGGACTATAACCTGGTGTTGTGTGATTTTTAATTTTAAATAAAATTGCTATCTTGCGTTTTGTTTTCTGCATTGCATGAAATATAAGATTGTATTTCGAAAAATAAAGACCTGCATTCAGTTGCAATATTTTTTAAAAGTGCTATATTCTTAGGTAACGGAATGCACCATAGAATCTAACACATCAACCGAAAATATTGAATCAAATACAGTAGAAAATTGCACAAATCAAAACATCAAGCAAGACCTGAATGACAATGTGGAAACTATCCAAACAAATGCAGTTGATGATGATGCTGAAGATACAAGCACAGCTGCCAACGATGAAGATGTACTTGAGGTATATTGGTAACTGCTGATAATCAGTATTTGCAATATCGTTTCTAAATTATTTCTGAAAGTTAGAGGACAAATGGATTTGCACAAATTTAAAAACCAAACTGATGTCAGTTCATAGTTTAGCTGCTCTGATTTCTATGTGGTTTTAATAAATGCTAAACATTTCCTTTGTTTTTTTAATATTACAATTCAGATAGCCAGTTGGTGAAAAATAGAACTGTAGCATAGCCTTTATAAACTTAGAAGCTTCATCTGTAGTGACACATTCTATTTCATCCACCTCCAACCACTGTTGGAACCTGCTGTTAAATATGTTATCAAAGGTGAGTCCTCAATTAATGACCACCACAGGAATGTAATTAATCCCCAACTGACAGTCTTTTCTCAGTTCAACTTTTCTCACTATTTGAATTTTTGATTCAGTTTTAGTCACTTGTCTGATTTTTTTGGCTTTGCCTTGAGCAAAGCAACTATGATTCTGGTTAATTCAATATCAAAAGAGACAATGAAGTTATATTGAAATTGCCTTTTATTACAATAGTAACTTTTAAAATTGTATATCATACTTCCCGAGTCATTCACCCTCAAGCCACACCTGCCTCATTCCTTTCATCTTTTTCATACAATTCTCGAGACTATGCTCAGGTCCTCAATGCTACACCTCCCAGGCCATTCAGCCCCACTTCCATTCTCTGCCATATCCACTCCCAACCATTCCTATCTTGCCATCTCTCTCTCTCTCTCCTACCCCCCCCCCAATGCCATTTTCCTATTTGCACATGCCAGTCAAACCCTTCTCTCCCTTCTTCCCCCCCCCAAATAAATCTACAACTCAAGCTGGTTTACAAATTGTGATGTGCAATAGTCAAAACCTCATAGCATTATAGTGTATTATGTAAACAAAAAAGCTTTTTAAAAATTTTGCTTTTAATTAAGAAAGCATGAATCACAATCTTTCACATATGACATGCATAATATACACGGCAAAAGGGAAATTAGGACAGTTGTACACAACAAATTGCCTTGTTCAGACTTCATTTCTGTGCAAATACATTCCCAATCAAGGAAAGGAAGCAGAGGTTGACAGATTCTTGACTTTTTAAAAAAAAGTCAAAAGGTATTGGGGGTAGGTAGGAAAATAGAGTTGAGACCACAATCAATCTTCCATCACTTTAATAAATGGCAAAGCAGGTACAGATGGATGAAATGGCTTGTTCCGGTTCCAATTTCGGATGTTTCTGAAAAAAAGAACCGGTGCTTGTATAGTAGTTTTGCCTCCTTTGGTGGATGTTTCAAATTATTTCACAACTGGTGCATTTTGGGAAAGCAATTCTTAGCAGGACATATACACATAATGGTAAGGTCCTCGGAAGTGTTGCTGAACAAAGAGACCTTGGAGTGCAGGTTCATAGCTCCTTGAAAGTGGAGTCGCAGGTAGATAGGATAGTGAAGAAGGCGTTTGGTATGCTTTCTTTTATTGGTCAGAGTATTGAGTACAGTAGTTGGGAGGTCATGTTGTGGCTGTACAGGACATTGGTTAGGCCACTGTTGGAATATTGCATGCAGTTCTGGTCTCTTTCCTATCGGAAAGATGTTGTGAAACTTGAAAGGGTTCAGAAAAGATT
>NC_057711.1:27875266-27886203 GCF_004010195.1 Chiloscyllium plagiosum | reverse complement strand
CAGAGGGTGGTACATGTATGGAATGAGCTGCCAGAGGAAGTGGTGGAGGCTGGTACAATTGCAACATTTAAAAGGCATTTGGATGGGTATATGAATAGGAAGGGTTTGGAGGGATATGGGCCGGTTGCTGGCAGGTGGGAATAGATTGGGTTGTGATATCTGGTCAGCATGGACGTGTTGGACCGAAGGGTCTGTTTCCATGCTGTACATCTGTGTGACTCTATAACTCTAATGATTGATTGCATTTAGAAATGACCCATTCTGTCAGTTTGAGTGAATGGACAGCACTGAAGCTAAGTGACTTGAGACGTTCCATCAAGAAAAGGTGGGAGCCAACCAAAGTATATCACTGTACTGTCTGAACTGAACACATTGTTGCATTTTTGCTTATCTGAGGCTGGATGTTCAAATTTAGTTTGTATAATTTGATTGAAATGTGACTAAGAGAATTTAGTGAAATTGATAATTGACATTGTGCAGAAAATAATATTTCTGCAATTTAAATGTTGTTGAAAAATCAGATTGTTTCAGAATTGTTGAGGTCTCAGCACATTCGGAATTTCTGTTGTATCAAAGGAAACTTTGCCTCCAGTTGCAACAGTATGATTATGCAGTAACTGTTCTTTCAGAACAAGGAGAGTTGTTCAGATTGAATTATTGTAGTCTCACAACTTAAAGAATTTTCTATTTGTAGCTAAAGGATGTGCAAGGAAATATCCATTAAAGAGCAGCCAATCTAATAAATTAACTGATCCAAAGATGCTTTAAGAGCATAAAGCTATTCTCAATCGCATGGCTTGCTTTCAATAAATTTGAGATGTTTTTTTAAAACTTGATTCAGTGGGATCCACATAACCTTTGGTATATGGAGTTATGTGGATCCCACTGGAACAAGCTTTAAAAAAGGCCAAGATGACGTAAAATTTACACTGATCTTAAGTGATATGGATCAGTAGCTTCAGGGGTTGCTAAAATTTGGGTGAGGAAAAGAACTGGGATAAGTTTTTAGTATGTATAACCATTTAGGTTATGTATAGCAGGGCACTTTTTAAATATTTTTTTTTCTTTTCTGAATAAGGACTAGGATTTAAAATGTGAAATGGTAGAAAGATTTTTTTGTGACTTTATGATTTGTGTGGCATTCAAAATTTTTTTTAAAAAAAATTCCCTCCTTTCTCATTCTGCTTTGATAGGATACTGAAAATACTTCTTCTGATGAAGAGATGAAGATGGCAGAGTTAAGGCCCCCCTTGATTGATACACCAATCACTCAACCAAAAGTTGTTGCTCTGTGTAAAGAGAAAAGAGGTTGGTTAAGATTGGCTGAACATACATCCAAATTACAGATTGGTAAAATTGTCAGAACCTTTTGATTGTGGGTAAGATGTGAAGAGAGCTTCACCTATATAGTTTTTTTTTAAAATTACAGACTATTGTCTGAAAATATGTAGGTGCTTTAAAATCATTTTTAATACGCTTCCATTAAGGACAGACATAGAAATTAAGTTTTTGTAACTATGACACCTGACTAAAATCAATTGACTTCACTTTTGGTTCATCTCTAAAATTGTGTTTCAATTAGCTGAACAACTGCCTTGATTTCTGATTTACATGTGTATCCTGATCTTGCTGATAAATTGGAGACCAAACTTGAATTTATATGTTGTCTGTCTTGTTCTTGTGATGCCCTAATACACCTCAGAGCCAATTAATTAATTGAGACGTCTAAATTCTGTTAACAACAAATCTGACTACAGTAGATGGTATGATTGACACCTTCCGCACAGTATCGCTCAAGTCTTGGCTTAAAAGCTGAAAGTAGCCAATTCCTTAAATGCAATATTCCCTATATATTAGCCAAGGAAATGTATTGAAACCTTAGAGTAGGACTTGAACTAATAATTCCAATCTGTCACATGAGTGTGTTACCATTAAGCCAATTTAACTTAAATATTTTGGTGGTTCTCTTTAATCCTCAGCAATTTTACTTACATATCAAAATAGAAATACATGGACTCTGCAGAGTCTAGTGAGCCCTCCTAGTAAAGGACAGCAAATTTGAGTTAGATTATTTCCACAACTTGTTATTCGCAGCTAATGAAACTTGGTGGTGAAGCACATTGATTATCTTTGGCAACAGTCTTACTTGTCCGAAAACACACATAAGCAATGATAACTTTTGTTGAGAGGAAGAAAGAGGAGTTATTATATGGGCTGTATGGTTATTAGTAAAAATATAAAATATTGAAATTGGATTTGGCAGTATATGTTAAGATTTTCACTGATGACTTCTGGGTCAGAGCTGTGCTTTCACATGGAGACTTGCTACATTATCTGAGAAATTGGAATTTACTGGTCTTTGTTAAATGATCTAATTGTAAAAACTTTTTAAAAGATTTTTCACAATCGGTGTTCAATTTCATATTTGTGTTCTCATTTTTTTGGGCAAGGGATTTGGATATTGCTGAGAGAGCCAGTATTTCATGCACATTCCTAATTGCACTTGAGAAAGTAGTGGGGAACAGCTGCCTTGAATATACCTGTTTCGTTAAGCCATTTTCGAGGGCAGAAGGGGAGTTAGATGGAGGCCAAACTCTCAAATTTCATTTTTTTTTTTGCTCTTTCCAAATTTAGTTAATTAACAGAATTCATTTCATAAACTGTCATTTTGGGATTTGAAATCCAAACTCCAGATTACTACTTAAAGCCTCTGAATTATTACTTCAGGAATATAACCTCTGCGTGACCATAACCATCTTAAAAGCACATTCCCTAGTGTTATCAAGTGCTAGATTTATTTCTGAAATAAGAAAATTCATAGTTCTATCATAAGTAGTTAACCATTCACGGTAATGAGATTCTCTCTCTAAAGCAGAACTAAATCAAAGATGATAATTGGTGAACAGTTAACGTGCTTGCTGAAGTAGTGAGATCCATATGTGTTTTAAGTATTTTTCTATGAATATTTTTTCTATTAGATTCAGTTTAGCCAGTATTTTTTATTTGTTTTCAGGAAATTTACAACAATTGAGTAGTAGACATGGGATTCCAGTGTACACAGGTTGTTGATGAGGTTAGGCAGCGGAAACTGCCCTTGGCACAAAAATAAACCTTGTGATCGATGGAAAGCTTACAACTCTTTACAGTTTTAGAATCATTCATATATTTTAAAATATGATTTGATGTCTGTGTTCAGGTGTTTGTTCTGATCTTATAGTTTGACATTGCTGATTGAAACAAGTTGTCACAGCAATCGTGTTGCCTAAAAGCAGTGCCTTATATTTTCTTTTTAGTAACTTACTCCTATTAATTCCAGCATGTATAACCCTTTTTAAGGTATTTGTGTTCTGCTGAACTATGAAACCTATCTTGCCAAGTCAAAGGAATCTTAAATTTCCATCTAATCCATGGAGATGGTGAAGTTTTTTTTGTGTGTTTGTGTCTGTAATTTATCCAATTATATTTGAATGCTTTCTCCTATCTCGAAAAAGATGATGCTGATTCCTTATTTGAGGAGATAATTCCAAACAGTAATCAGAACAACAGTAATTGTTCGTCGCCATCCAGGATATCGGACACAGTTTCCTTCAACACAGAAAGTAGCCAGGAAACCTTGCATTCAACCCCTGACAAAACTGCCATCCCACTTCTTAAAAGGTAAACCCTATTGGACTGTTCAGAGAAATTACTCTCTACCCATTCAGACGCAATGAAAGAAAGATTGGATGGCATATTCATGAATGGCCTGCATTTCTCTACTCACTGAAGTTTAGAAGGAAGAGGAGGAAGTGATCTCTCAGCCAATAAAATTCTGCCAGGACTAAACAGGGTGAACACAGGCAGGATGTTCTTGATGACTGAGGATTTCAGAACCAAGGGTTACAGTTTAAGGATACAGGGTGGCCCATTTAGGACTGAGAGGAGGTGAAATTTCCCAAAGAACGGTGAATCTGTGGAATCCTGTGCCACGTAAAGCAAGCCAAAACACTTTAATATTTTCAAGAAGGATTCGGATGTAGTTCTTCGGGCTATAGGGATAAAGGGTAGAAATTGGGAACAGGTTACTGAGCTGGATGAGCAGCTATGATCATATTGAATGGTGGAGCAGGATCAAAAGATTGAATGGCCTCTTCCTACATTACATTTTGTTTCAAAATAGGTTTTCAATATGTGTGTCAAAAGTGAGCAAATTAATTTGAGTACAGTTTTATTTTCGATGTTTATGGAAATAAAGTTGTCTTGGCAAATGAGGATATTGTCTCATGTTTAAGTTGGGGTATAAGTTATTCAATTCCTATTTGTTGCTTTTATGATTTTCTTTAAGATTTTCCACTTAATGCAAACACCAACTCTGCATCAAAGTTTATACTTCTGCAGCATATCCAAGAGAACAGAACGTAGAGGACAGACAGGTTTATTGTTCGAATTGAACAACCTCCCCTTGCTGTGTGAACACACAAACTCAGGACTGGATTTAATTCTCCTCTGCAACTCAGAAGCAAAATATAATAGGGAGCTCTTGGTGAAGGTAGTAAGCGAAAGCTCTTACAGGGACACTCCTTCTGTGTTTCTTCCCCAGTCCTGCCTTCTGCTTGAGATATGGGGATCAGGTTTAGGTTAACCTTATTTGAGAATGTCCAAATTTATTCCCGGATTTTCAAGTAATGCGGTGAACCATGCTGATGATGAGATGCTCTATCCTGTTGGTAATCAGCTTCTAAAGAAACTTTTAAGACATGTTGTGCAGTATCAAATGCTGACAACTTAGTTTTGTTACTTAATGATTATGCTTGAACCTTGTTTAAAAAAAATACAGGCTTAATGCATTTATAGGTATATCCATGTTGTAACGTAAATAAAGAGGCTTAACCTCCACTACGGAAATAAGTAAAGTTTATGAGATAGGGGACTAATTCTGGAGCAGGCCTTAAAGTTTGCAGTTCAAAAAGGATGATGAACATTTCACCCTTGGACATTTTAACTTTAATTTGGGAAAACATAAGATGGGTTATCTGTGGACATATATGTTCAAATAGAAAAACAATTTCATGGTATGTAAAATGAGAAATTACTGTTATAGTAACTGAAATGTGAAATATTCTTCTTTGCCTGTGGAAACTGTTTTGACATAGCATTCAGAGTTTGTAGTTTGTCAACAGATATTGCTTAGATTTCTATTGGATCTTTAATAAAATAGCTCTGAGTTGTTACTTGTCATTGTAGATATTTGTAAATTTGCTATTTAAGCATTTTGCAGTCAAAAACAGGACAAATTTTGCACTTGTTGAATTACTTCATTGTTCATGCTAGCCAGTTTTGTAAGCCATTTTGCAGCTTATCCATTGCTTATTGTTGTGAAATGTGATGAATTTATATATTTTTTAAAAAATACTGCCTCTGCTGAAACTGGCTGGTTTCATTTTGTTACCTTTTGCTTTCATTTCTAAGTATTATTAATGTTATTTGCAGAAAAAATCGAGGTGGTCTTCATGAAACATCTCCACTATTACAAAATGGAACAAGATCCAATACACAATTCCATAACACTGTGAAAACTCATGAGAACATTGATTCTCCGATGGAGAACAAAGAAGTTAGTAAATTGTCTGAATTTGAATTGAATGTCGAGCAGAAAATAGCTCTCCTGCAGAGAGAAATGGATTTGAATAGTAATATGCAGCAATACCAGAAATTACTCAAGATTGGTGTGAATAAGAATGAAATAACTGCAGATGATGTGGTTCAGACGTTAGATGAAGTCACTAAATATAAAAGCACTGTTGATGGAGGTATAAACATCCGTGAACAATTGTCAGGAAATATTGTGAAAGGTAACCCAAAAGAAATAGCAGAGCATTTAAAGAATGGAAATGAAATACCTAATGTTTTGCCTCAAAACCAAGTAAATGGACGCCCAGAGGAAATAAGGCAACCTGAATTCTGCACTGAAGCAGAACAACAAAGTTCACCTCTGTTTTCAGATGCTGATGCTGCTATCTCAGGGAGTGCTGAAGAGCTATCTCCACAGAGGGAGTATCCTCAAGGGCCAGTCGTCAAATCTCACAGTATAACACACATTGACACCGGGGGGTTAAAACTTTATGATATCAACGACAATGGACCACATGAGCAAGGCTTAATGGTAAGGACACCCCCTGTAGCTGGACAGGGACAAAATATAATCCGTAGTAAATCGGCCAGTCTTCTAAGTGATCAGTCATTGCAACCATTTAGTGGAAATTCCTCTTCTTCATCAGACCTTCTTTCTTGCAAAAAAGCAGTGTATACATTTGATCAAAACTTCAATCCTCAAGGCATCAGTTTAAAAAGAGGGCCTGTAGCTGTTGCACAGATGCCTCCAGTACCTCAGTACAATGTCCAGTACAGTAGCAGTGGGATAACCAAAGAGAACATGTGGCCACAGAGACCAGCATTTCAAATCGAACCAGGTAATTTAGGATCTCATCACCATCAGCGGTCTGAGACACTTGACAATGCCAATTATGTAAAGCATTCTGCAAACATGAACTTCTCCAATCGCAATAATGCCCAGTCCAATATGTCCTACAATATGCAGCCAAGGATTGGAGCTCGCCAAGTGGAAATGTGGGGATGCCCACCAAGCGAGAGATTGATTCAGGCCAGTCAGAGGTCCACCTTGCAGAGACAGAGTAGTGTTTCATCCGCTTCCTCTGTCACTCTTCCTGAAACCCATCACTGCAGGAGAGTCCCAGTACCTGAAGGCGATTATATGACTTACAGGGATTTACATACACTTGGAAGAGGCCCTCAGATAATCCAGGGCTCACAAAGACCTCTGTCTGCAAGGACTTATAGTGTTGATGGTCCAACTGCATCTCGACCTCATAGTGCCCGGCCACATATTACTGATGTTCCAGAGCGAACAATGTCCATCAGTGATTTCAATTACTCACGGACTAGTCCAACTAAAAGACCCAATGTGAGGGTGAAATCTGAGCATTCGCTTCTCGATGCACAGGGGACCAATAAGGTGCCACCCGATTGGAGAGAGCAGGTGTTGCGTCACATTGAAGCCAAAAAGTTAGAAAAGGTATTGCACTCTTTCTTTTTAATTGCTGCAGCCAAATTTTATATGTTGGATGAAAATAATTTGAAACAGCTGTGCTAAGTATCATGTGGCATGTTTGTGATATTTGAACATTTACAGGCAAATACGTGAATATGATTCGAAGTTCTGTGCACTGTAATAACTTAAAGATTCTCATTTTCACCCACTCTAATATTTGATGCAATTTCTTTGCTAGTTGTTTATTGAATATAGATTTGATGCAGTTTTTTTTAAAGATCATGAATTGGAAAATTCTCAAATATTCTTAAAATTGCAGTATTCCTTTTAAAAGAGATGAGCTGCTTTCTTGAGTAGTGTTTTCAAACCTATCTTTTTTGAGGCAATTATGTGAGTAAATATCAGTGTTCAAGGTACTGAGTTTCCAGTATATTTTGTCAGGAATTGACTACAATCTGCAGCGCAGCCACGTGTTACTGTGTGTCTATGTACTTGTGTGAATCATCCATGAAGTCATTGTAAGTGATTTAATTGACACCATGACCTTAGCAAACCTTGCTGATGAGTGATGATACTGCCTTCACCCTTATGTGAAGCTTCCACTATTTGATTAAACCGTCTACCACTTGTATCACTTAAAGTGGTGTCGCACAGTCATTGCCAAATCAGCTTGCTTGTTCCCAACTCCGCTGGGATCCTTTTGTTTTCTTTTCTACTTCTCAACTATTAATTCTGCCCAACTCACCCAGGTACCATGTCAACTTTCACTGTTTCCCTCTTCACTAATCAAGTTCTCATTCTTAGTAATGTCAATCCACATTTTAGCTCTTAATAGTGTGTTTTTCTGAGTTTACTGCTCTCATATACTCCTTCAGTCCTTCCTCTATAAACTCAGTTACACATATTCATGGCTAACCTCTTGACCGTGCCAACTTATCTGACCTCATTATTGTTATTGGGTCAGTCACAGTGATATCAATGCACATATCCTTCAATCACTTTCTAACCACACTCTCTTTCCCTGCACAGACTCCTCAGTCCTTCAAAGCTCATCCTAGAAAAGAATCTTCCTGTTTCCCTCTGAGCTACATTTTCAACATACAACTGTCAAACATTTGGCCTTCCATTTGCCACAACATTTCTGTGGTTTTTGATTTGCTGAACGCTTCATTCATCTCTATCTTTTGATGCCCTGCTCTCCATTAAAGCCGTTAAGCATTCTCATCCTTCACGGGCGGCATGGTGGCTCAGTGGTTAGCATTGCTGCCTCACAGCACCAGGGACCCGGGTTCAACTCCCACCTTGGGCGACTGTCTGTGTGGAATTTGCGTATTCTCCCCGTGTCTGCGTGGGTTTCTTCCGGGTGCTCCGGTTTCCTCCTACAATCCAAAAGACGTGCAGGTCAGGTGAATTGGCCATGCTAAATTGCCCAAAGTGTTAGATGCATTAGTCAGGGGTAAATATAGTGTCGGGGAATGTGTCTGGGTGGGTTACTCTTCGGAGGGTCGGTGTGGACTTGTTGGGCCGAAGGGTCTGTTTCCATACTGTAGGGAATTTAATCTAATCATTCCTTTTTGTCCACTCCGTAGCAAGAAAATTCAGTACAGGCGCAAGGATGTCCAGCTACAATTATACAGGACACTCGTGAAGTCAGACCTGGAGAATTGTGTGCACCTTTTGTTTCCTTATCTGAGGAAAAGTGCTCTTGCTTTAGAGGGAGTGCAGCAAACGTTGATTGGACTAATGTATGAGAAAAGATTGAGTTGGTTAGAATTGTTTTCACAGGAGGTTACAAGAATGATGGATGTTCTCTAAACTTCTAACAGGGGCTAGACAGCTTAGACGCAGGAAGGATGTTTCTGATGTTGGGGAGAATCCAGAGCCCCAGGGGTCATAATTTCAGGATAATGGATAAGCCATTTTGGACTGAGATGAGAAATTTCTTCACCCAGTGAGTGGTGGGTCTTTGGGCCATGCAAAGTGATTGAGGCCGAACATTGTACTTTCAAGAAGATAACACTCTTGTAGTAAAAAAATAAAGGGATAGGGAAGAAGGTTGGATTAGGGTCTTGGGCTTAATGGTCAGTCATGATCATATTGAATGGTGGAGGAGACTTGAGGTGTTCAATGTTTTTTGTGTTTCCATAGGATGGACATTTTATATATGATTTTAAAAAAATGCAGTTTAGTCATTTATTACCAGATCTGGCCTGACGACAGAAAGAACTATTGTGACAGAGTGTAGTGTCCCTTTGGGCCCAAAAGGCTGGGGTCCTATCCCATCTGCCCCAGAGGTGTGTCATAATAGATTGATTAACAATAATTTCAAGGTACTGTTGTAACATAGCTTTTAAAGTTTTTAAAAAGTATATGTTGGAAGTATTCAGGGGCCTGGGAACATCTGTGGATAGAAACTGCTGATCTTTTAGATCACAAAGCTTTTACCTTTTAATGGTATATTGACATACTATGTCTCATAAAGGTATATCAACTCTGAAACACAAGACAGAAGAAAATCAGATTTGGGAAATCACCACTTCATTACAGAATCTTAACTGAGCAACTCAATTATAGTGACTCTTGATGAATAAATGTATGGCTTTTTTTAAATTTTTTTTTCAAATTTCTATGTTCTCTTCATTACCAAATAATACTGAATTCAAAAGATAATTTCATTTTCGCATCACCCTATACCTTTCCACTCCTTTGTGCACATATACACTATATTCACAGCACTAGACACTGATAGATAAATTTATGGAAGAACCAAATCTGTGATTTGAAACAACTACCATTTGGATGTGTGTGTGCATCCTTTTTCAGAATTTGCAATTGTTTCCATTGCCATTTTTAGTAACACTTTGTTGTGTGAATATTTCTATTTAACCTTGTCAGAGAAAATGCAGTCATTAATTGAAATGGCTGTACAATACATACATTTTGATTTCTTTTTGAAAGAAAGATACAACATAGCTTAGAGAAAGGTATACTGCAATTTCAATATACCATCATTGTTTGTATCCTTTTACTAGGAATCATACTTTTTTTTGTTAGGAATCCTTATTCCAAAACATTGCATGAACAAAACCATCTTGTTAATTGCATGAACTCCTAATAGTTCTTAACCTCGCTGTTCTGGGAAATAACATTTGTATTCAAGTGTTTGGGAGATCAATGCTATAGATACAAAAAGAAAGTTAGAAAATCATCTTGCTTTTCCTTTAAATGCGAAAGATATGCTCAAGGTAAAATCTATTATTAAATGTCATAATTGCATGATTTTATGATTCATTCCTGAAACTGGATGTATACATGTTAATTTGCAGTAAATGCACTTCAAGTTAACATTTAGAAACATTAATCTCTTGGCTGTCAGGAGCTTCGTCACCCTCTGCATGTCCAGTTGCTCACCCTCGATAACATCTGCAGCTGATACGAATAAAATTGAATGGCACCTAACTAGACCTTCAGTTTTTATTAGGTAAAAACAATGACTGCAGATGCTGGAAACCAGATTCTGGATCAGTGGTGCTGGAAGAGCACAGCAATTCAGGCAGCATCCTGTAAAACCTGCGCCCACACCTCCTCCCTCACCTCTGCCAAGGCCCTAAAGGAGCCTTCCACATCCATCAAAGTTTTACCTGCACATCCACTAATATCATTTATTGTATCCGTTGCTCCTCCTCCCTCACCTCCATCCAAGGCCCTAAAGGAGCCTTCCACACCCACCAAAGTTTTACCTGCACATCCACCAATATCATTTATTGTATCCATCGCTCCCGATGCGGTCTCCTCTACGTTGGGGAGACTGGGCGCCTCCTAGGAGAGCACTTTAGGAAACATCTCCGGGACACCTGCACCAATCAACCACACCGCCCCGTGGCCCAAC